>NW_027182414.1:0-74046 GCF_040938575.1 Ambystoma mexicanum | reverse complement strand
CTTTGCTGGTGCCTGCAACCAATGTCACTTTCACCAGCTATACTGTTGCAATCGCCCCATCGTCTTTTATGTTCCTTTCTTCATCATCTCGCACACCTGTTGCAGCCCCTCGCACCATGAGGTGAGGCTTTGGCTTACTGTATATGGACGAAAAACTGTAACCTACTTCATTGGACCCCTGCAACTCTCTGCATCAATCAACTCTTACTGTCAGCACTTACTGTAAATGGACTTACAAAAAATATCCCAATCTATGCACCGATACTAATGTCGCCTTTCCCTGTTTGTAGCAGCATGCTTGATGTAGTTCCCCACACAATGAGGTGAGGCTTTCCCAAACCCTGTACCCGTACTAATGTCGCCTTTTCCCTATTTGTACCTGCATACTTGATGTAGTACCCCCACAAAATGAGGTGAGTCTTTCCCAATCTCTGTATCCATACTAATGTCGCTTTTTACCTGTTTGTACCTGCATACTTGATGTAGTCCCCCACACAATGAGGTGAGGCTTTCCCAATCCCTGCACCCATACTAATGTCGCCTTTTCCCTATTTGTACCTGCATACTTGAAGTAGTCCCCCACACCATGAGGTGAGGCTTTCCTGATCTGTGCCCCCATGCTAATGTCGCTTTTTACCTATTTGTACCTGCATACTTGATGTAGTACCCCCACAAAATAAGGTGAGTCTTTCCCAATCTCTGTACCCATACTAATGTTGCTTTGTACCTGTTTGTAGCTGCATACTTGATGTTGCTCCCAGCACCATGAGGTGAGGCTTTCCCAATCCCTGCAGCCATACGAATGTCGCCTTTTCCATATTTGTAGCAGCATACTTGATGTAGTCCCCCACACCATGACTTGAGGCTTTCTCAATCCCTGCACCCATACTAATGTCACTTTATACCAATTTGTACTTGCATACTTGATATAGCCCCCCACACCATGAGGTGAGGCTTTCCCAATGTCGCTTTATACCTGTTTGTACCTGCATACTTGATGTAGCCCCCACACCATGAGGTGAGGCTTTCCCAATCTGTGCACCCATACTAATGTCGCTTTTTACCTGTTTGAGGTGAGGCTAAACAACATGTGCCTCTACCAGCTACCACTATGATGTAACCCATATGTCAAATTTTTCCACTGTCTTGAACTGTACCATGCACTTTCTGTAACTATTGCCGTGATAACTCTGGGTCTGGGCGCTGTCAACAAATGTAATAAATAAATAAATAAATAAATGTGGTGAATGACATCAAGCATGTGCTGTTTGACAGAGCTGCTTGCCTCCTTGTGCATTTCAGTATTTCTGGTGCTTTTGCCATAATTGAACTTTGGAGCACTGAATCATACCTTTTCTGCTCTCCTGTGGTTGCATGGTGGCTGGTGATTTCTTTAATTGAAGGTTTGTAAATATTTCATATAAATATGGCAGTGTGACCGAATGTAACGAGGGATACCAAACCAACTAACTACAGTTGCAGAGGGTTCTCCGTTGAGAAAATGTTTTGAATAATGGGGTAAAATGATGAATTTTACTTTATACTTTAAATACAAAATTGGGTAAGAAGCCGGCCAGTTTGCAATTGGTTTGTGGGATAACTCATGAAATAATACAGTAGATGCAAGTCACCAACAGTGCACAGGAGCATTTCCCAATTTATTTTCACGATTCTGTGTCTGCAATATATGCCTTCCTAAAAATATGTTCACGCTGGCTGTGCCCATATTTTTCTATGCTGGCTGAATGTATGCCAGTATTCCCATATAAGGACATGCTGATATTGGCTTTGCGCAGAATGTCAGCAATGACACTATAGGAAAACATGTCCATACTGGTTCTGCCAATATATGTCAGTATCCCCACATAAGATTATACTGTTTGCGCTGCCATTAAAAACACCACGCAACATATGTGTACAAACTGTCTGCAACAAAATGCCAGCCCATCCACATAATAAATTGTAATAACACATCATTCTTGCTTGATCATAGATGCCCAATAAAAATTCTATGTCACATTACAACATAGTTAGACTGGCTGCAACCAAATGCCAGTCAAGCCATGTTATAGCACATCATGCTTGCGTTATCAAAATGCTTAGCAAAAAGTGCCATGCCTAAGAAATAGCTAGACTGGCTACATCAAAATGTCAGTCTAGCCACAGAATAAAACTTTTAACTCTAGATGTATTATAGATGCCCAGTAAGAAAATGCCATGACAACATGCCAGTCTAGCCAGGTAATAACAGTTATCTTGCTTGCTTGATTTTAGATGCACAGTAGGACATTCCATACCAAACAAATAGCTAGATTGGCTGCACCAAAATGTCAATCCAGCCAGAAAATAACAATGTCCATGCTTGCTTTATCAATCTGTCCAGTAATACATGTCAGGCCATAGTACGAAATGCCTAGATTGGCTGCACCAAAATGGCAATCTAGCCAGGCGACACTTATTATCCTTGCTTTATTATAGATGCCCAGTAGAATATTCAATGACAAGGAAATCACTAGACTGGCCACACTAAAATGCCACTATAGCCTTGTAATAAAACATATGGGGCTTGCTTTGACACTTTGTACTTGGAATCTTTGATAAAGCAAGTTGCTTTCATTGTTGTGGTTCTGGCAGTTGGTGCCCCCTCGCCCATTATAAACAAACCATCCCTAAGTGGTGGACATGTCCAGATGATGTTGTTTTCCTTTTTTACAGGACATTCCCAATAACATACATGCCAACCCTCCCATTTTCGACTGGAGACTCCTGATTTTTCTCTCAAAACTATTGCTATATTCTACTTTGTCCCCCTAAAATAATTCGAACTCCAATGCATAACAATGGGAAGATTCAGTTCCCCCACTTTTTGTTCCAAAATCTCCCAGCAGGTGATATAAAAATGTTGGCATGAATGCAATAATTTCAGATGGGAGCCACTAGCCCATGTTATGTCGATTGTCCAACGGTTCACATCTTCTCTCAATCAGTAACAGGAACACCTTTATCCCTTTGTGATTGTCCCCAGTCACGTTTTCTCTTTTTTCATTCTTTAGACTTTCACTTTCTATCGTCCCTCCCCCACTATCTAACTTACAGTGTTTCCAACTCAGAACCCCAGCCACTCCAAGTCCTCAACAAGTGGCCCTGGATCTTCCATCCCTGTATCCTCTAAAGAAAACCTGCAATTTCCGTTACTCTTTTTCCTGAATGCAGGATCCACTCTCCAACCATCTGAACTCTGTAGCTCTTCAGTGGTCAGTCCATTCTGCCTCTCATTACACATGTACCCCCTAGTTTCCCATCAATGATATTAGCTTTAATTTAGCCTCGAAACACATTGCGTATAGGCGCATTATAGATACAATAAATAAAATAAATAATTACACTGCACTTCCTTAACTACTCGTTTATTCCTGTTAGAAAACGGATTGCACCTGCCTATATTCTTTTTTTTAACCTTAATTGTTCTCATCTTTTTTTTCTCCATTTGCCCTCTCTCTTCACACACCCTCCTATTATATACCCCATTCTATATTTTCTTGCTCTTCTTTGCCCTCCTTGCTAACTACTCCTGACCTCCATAAATTTGGTTAACCTCTCGGTTTGGATTCTCCAATTGCCGCTCTCTTTTCTTTAGATGATTGCTGTCAGCTTCCACTTGCTTCCAATGTCCAACCCTTACCGCCACTGCCTTTATCTTCTTACATCCTGTTCTTCCTTACTGTGGATCATGGTCTGCCTTTTCTACTGCCCTGCAACCTTTATTTCAATATCCCAGTCTCTGCTTAATTTTTTCTTCTAGACAAAATAAAAGATTCTGATCCCATGAAGACTTTTGATTGACCATCCACTCTTTTTCTTTGTCCAGATTTGACAGCATAAATGTTGTTCTTCTCGGCCTATTGATATGATATGATATGATAAGGCATTTGTAACGCGCTTATACACAGGTGTTTCAAGGCGCGACGAGGCAGGGAGGGGGGAACAAGGGGAAGACAGACAACGATCCTACTAGGCCAGGTGTCATTCAGATCGCGCAAGTGCAGGGGGAGGGGGGGAGAGGTGCATGGGGAAGGGGAGGGGGGAAGTGCAGTACAAGGTAAGTAGAATAAATAAATAAAAGGGCCAGCTGGTGGCAAGTGCAAGGAAAGTGCAGAACAAGTGCTGGGAAGGGGGGGCTGTAGGGATACAGTCCCGCAGTGCAGGGGTTGCCAGGGAGGCAGTGCAAGTGGAGAGTGGCTGGGCCCAGGACCGAGGTCGGTGAGAGTGGCCCAGTTGCAGATTCAGTGCAGTTTCAGCGAAGAATTAGCAGGGGAGAGGGAGAGAGAAAGCAGAAGCAAAGAGGAAGGTTTTGAGGTGCTTCCGGAACCGGAGATGGTTCTCCTCAAGTTTCAGGGGGGCAGGAAGGCTGTTCCAGAGGGAGGCCCCTGCCGCGGAGAGAGATCTACCCCCAGCTCGTTGCTTCGAGAAGCGTCTGACCCTGAGGGAGTTGGAGACGGATGAGCGAAGGGCTCGGGAAGGAAGTTATTTAGGAAGAGAGAGTTGAAGGTATTTAGGCCCCAGGCCCCAGAAGGCCTTGTGGACAATGCAGAGGGTTTTGAACTTTATCCTCGCAGCCACTGGGAGCCAGTGTAGAGATTTCAGTCCTGGAGAGATACGGTCCCTGGGCTTGAGGCCAAGGACAAGTCTCGCAGTTCTGTTCTGGATGAGTTGCAGAGGGCGGAGTGTGGAGGCAGGCAGATTAAGATAAAGGCTGTTACAGTAGTCCAGTTTTGAGAGAACTAGGGCTCGGGAGACAGCGAGCTTCTGGGGGAAGGAGAGGAAGGGAAGAATACCTCTGAGGAGGTGCAGCTGGTAGTGTGACTTCTTAGAGACGTCAGATATATGAGGAGAGAAGGAGAATGTGGAGTCGAAGATAACCCCAAGGTTTTTTGCCTTGCAGGTAGGAGCAGGAAGAGGGCCAAGAGAGGCCGGCCAGAGAGCTGCAGGGAAGGAGGGAGTGGGTGTGCCGATGAGCAGAATCTCAGTCTTACTGGCATTAAGGCAGAGGTCATTGGCGGCACACCATTCCTGGATAGCAGACAGACAGTCAGAGATGAGGGAGGGAGAGGAGGAGGACGAGGGTAGCCTGAAAATGAGCTGGGTATCGTCCGCATAGCACTGAAAGTTGGGCAAGGTGGGCAAGGAGTGCCAGATACTGGTTGAACAGCCAGGGGGAGAGATTAGATCCCTGGGGGACACCACAGGTGGAGAAAAAGATGTCAGAGAGGAAGGACCCGAGTTGGACCTGGGAGGGTCGATTGGAGAGGAAAGAGGTCAGCCACGCCAGAGCCTGACCAGTGATACCCAGGTTATCACGGAGACGGTTGATCAGGATGGCATGGTTGACAGTGTCAAAGGCAGAAGAGAGATCGAGCAGAATGAGAACACACAGAGTGTTGGAGTCGAGGTTCAAAAGCAGGTCCTCACGGATGTTCAGGAGAGCAGTTTCCGTGCTTCTGGCAGCTCTGAAGCCAGATTGATGGTCATGAAGACTGCCAACAGATTCAGCATGGAGGTTAAGCTGGGAGATGGCCAGTTTCTCCAGGAGCTTGCCCAGGAAGGGAGTGATGGAGATTGGGCGATAGTTAGCCGGGCAGGAGGGGTCAGAAGAGGGTTTCTTAAGAAGAGGGTGCACAAGGGAGTGCTTAAGGGGGGATGGGAAAACTCCAGAGGCGAAGGAGTGGTTGCAAATGTCAGCCAGGGCAGGGGCCAGGGAGTCAATGTGGTCCTTGATAGTTTTGGAGGAACAGGGGTGAACCTGTTTAGACGAGACTTTCATAGATCGGACTTGGCTGGAAACCTTGTCAGCAGAAAAAAGGGGAAAGGCAGAGAAGGAGGGAGGAGGGGTGGCTGCAGAAGGGCCCGAGGAAGAGCCGGACAGGGAGGGAGGGAGGTGGTAGGAGGAGAGTGAGGATAGGATGTCCTGAGTTTTGGAGATGAAGTGAGAGGCCAGTGCAGTGCAGAGGGCCTGGGAAGGGACAGGAGAGGTAGAGACTGCAGCAGGGTTGGCAAGCTCCTTGCAGATTTTAAATAGTTCGGCCGAGTTGTTAGATGCCGCAGAGATGCGGGCTTGGATAAGGGCTCTCTTCTTGGTGAGAACGGAGAGACGGTATTGCCTTTGGAGCAGGCGGCAGGCCAGTTTGTCAGAGGATGAACATGAAGCACGCCATTTCCTCTCTGCCACCCTGCACTTGCGTTTTAGGGTGACAAGATCCGAGTCTTACCAGGAGTTACATTTGGCTTTGGGCTTCAGGCGGATTCTCATGACAGGGGCAAGGATATCAAGAGTATCAGATATAGCAGAGTGGAGCATGGAGAGGGCTGTGTCAGGGTGGGAGTCAGCCGAGGGGGGAGGTGGGGGTGAGAAGGTGGCTGCGAAAGCCTCAACTGACACGCGCTTCATGGGTCGGATGACCGAGAAGGTGGGTGGCAGTGGTGAGGGTGGCTTTGCCTGTGGGGTAGGGAGGGTGAGGTGGGAGGATAGGAGAAAGTGATCACTCCAGGAGAGAGGAGTGGAGAGAGGGACGGAGAGGGGAAGGTCAGAAGAGATCAGAGCATCAAGAGTGTGCCCTGCAGAATGAGTAGGCCCAGACGAGAGAATAGAGAGTGAGAGAGAGTCGCAGAGGTCACGAAAAAGTCCCGTGGGGGGACAGGAGGCATCCAAGTGGATGTTGAAGTCACCAAGAAAGAGGAGTTGAGTGGTAGAGGACAGGAGTGAGGAGGAGAGGTCAGCCCACTCAGAGAGGAAGGAGGAGATTTGACCAGGTGGCCGATAGACAGTAGCCAGGGTAAGGGAATGGCTAGGAGAGAGAGAGAGACGGCAGACAAGGCATTCAAAAGAGGAGTAGGTCTGCGTAGGAGTGACAGAGGCAGGAATCCACTCAGGGAAGATAAGGGCCACACCCCCACCAGCACGGTTGGGCCTGGGCACAGAGAGGATCTTGTAACCATCAGGTAGGAGTGTGTCAAGGCTGGTGACAGAGCTGGTCGTGAACCAGGTCTCAGTGAGACCTAGGACGTCAAGGTCCAGTTCCTCAAGAAGGTGACAGATATCAGAAGAATGCTTGATTGCAGAGCGAGAGTTAAGAGTGGCAATGTGGAGAAGGTTGCCATCCTTGAAGGACTTCCGGGGAGGGGTACAGATCAGAGGTACGCCCTGCGGAGGTGTAGAAGAGGGAGGTGAAGAAGTAGCACGAGAGGGGGCAGAGAGGGAGCGTAGAGGCAAGGAAGCCGGGGACAGATGAGGGGGGACAGCAGGAGAGGAAAGGAAGTTGATGAGGCGTGGGAAGCGTCTATCAAAGAGATGAAGGTTGGCCTGAGGGCTTTGGACCAAGACGGTCCCATTAGTGTAGACATTAATGATGGCCTTAGAGGAGTGGAAGGAGGCCAAGAGGATATCCCAGCGGGTGCCACCATTAATGGGAGAAGAGGAGAAAGGAGAGAGCACAGAGACCATATGAAGGGTCCATAGGTCAGGCGAAGGTACGAAAAAGAGGATGTCAGTGAGAGTTTCCTTGGAGCAGGCACTAGTGTAGGTGTCAGCGATAGGGAGGCCTGGGTTGGAGACCAGGATGTCCTTTTTAAACTTTTTCCTACCAGATTTAATGAGGAGAGCAGGATAGTCAATAGAGAAGCAGTTAGAGAAGATAGGCGAGATAGAGAGCACCATGGAGTAGGCGGGAGTGGGGAGGGGGAGACAGACGATACGAGAGCACAGAGAGCACACAGGCAGGAAGTAAGCGGCAAGGCCAAGTTTACCACATTTCAGAACGGTGAGTGCGCATTAGGTACAGAGGTCACCTAAGTGTGAGAATCCTGCAAGGGGAGAAAAACCCTAGTTACCGCAACTGTGGGACACAGTGAGGTGAAGACACCATGTGAATGAAGTGACCAGGAATAGAAGGGGTGGGCCGGGAGAAGGTGGAGATAGAAGTACAGATCGTAGCGTAGGCCTTTTAATAGTATTTTCCACACGGGCATAAGACATAGTTGCAGTATCTCAAAGTCTGAACATAATATGCATGTTATAATTCATCCTCACTGCCTTCCCATGCACCTTCATATTTTTTTTAAGAATTGCTGCATTACCACCAAGTAAATCATCTTTGGATGTTTGTGTACCTGGCCAAAAACCTGAAAGTGAGACGATCAAAGAACTACTCATTGTCAAGATCCCAAGAGGTTGACTGATCCCATCAACCTCAATTCCACGGATCTATGTCCGAAACCAGTTACAAAAGCGTTACCTTGTGGATTCCAGACTGAAAAGTCTGCATCCGCAAGGACAGCCTTTTGCAACTGCCCTCTCCCTGTCCCTTAAGGTGGTCCCCATCGTACCAACCGCCCCCCACCACCACACCCACTAGACTCTGTGTAGCCCACATCCCAGCCCTGGCCACCCTCAGGCCACCCCACTTGCCTGCTGCACTCTGGTGCACAAGCTGTGCACTCATCCAGCTACCATCCAGTTCACGCCCCCTAAAGGCCTACGTCAGGGTGGTGTTAGGCAGAATTGCTTGCAGTACCCTCTGGGACCACCACATACAAGTATAGTCTGTACTACACAGTTTGTGGTAGCGAGCTGAGCAGCCAGGCTTATCTCAAGAGGGAATGTTAGCAGTAAACGAGTTTACACGAGGTCTTACAATCACAGTGGTTCAAGTAGACACTTACGCTCAAGGTTTCTTGGTAAAACACGTATTCATTTATTACACATTTAGAAAACATTCACTAGAAGGAGGCAACTTAATATCATACACAAATACACTTCAGTACAAAACCAGTAAGTTTCTAAGTAAATTAGGCTCCCCTGATAGAGGAGCAAAATGACATTTCAGTCACTTTAAATAGGTGGACAGAGGCACAAGTTGATAGAATAGATCACAAATACTTTCTTAGGCAGTGCATATAGTTTAAGTTCGCTAGAGGACTCAATTCAGTTCAATAGGCCTAGGCCAAAGTCAATGGTCTAGTGTCTTGGATAGGAAAGAGCAGTTCTTGAAGTAAACGGTAAAGTCTTTGGCAAAGTTCTCAGAAGTAGTTTGTATGAAAAAGAATCATATGTTGGGTCATAAGCTGATTAGGCCTGCAAGTTGGGAAAGTTTCATGCCCTTTCACTGCGAGAGGTAAGTTCTCTCAATCGGGTTGGCAGAGTACCTTAATAAGAAAAAAAGATGCAGCTGAAGACGTTGGTTCCTGGCAGTTCCTGCAGATCTCACTGTTCGTGAGTCTCAGTCGTGGAGACAAGAGGGAGGACGTCGGGGGACTCCTGCACTGCGTGGGGACGGGTCAAACAAGCTGGCAAAATGGAAGATCTTCGGTTCGAGTAGCTGTAGTCAAGCATACAAGCTGATGTCCTTCCCCCTGGTTAATCCTAATCAGCTCCGAGAATGGTATCCAGGTGGCTTACGAGTTGATTGGTCCCACCTACTCAAGGGAAGAAGTCGTCCATGAAGGGGCTTCTCTGTTGAGATGAACTTGCCAATTCGGACCTGTAGCAGGGGTTCCCCGGGGAAAACAATGGTCCAGGAGTTGCAGCAGCCGTCCTCTTCCAGCTCGTCTTCGGTTCTTTTGTTCCAGTGGTCGACTCTGCCTTCCAAGCCAAGAGACTCGCCTTTTAAAATGCTTTCTCCCTTTCATTCAAGCCTAGCGGTCACTCACCCAGCAGGGTGTCTGTCCATGCCAGACAGTTATCCAACTAATCACGCCAGAGTGAATTTGGGTCTCCTAGGAGACTAAGCACAGGGAGTTTCCGGCACCTCCCTCACTTTCTGCCCACCCCAGACACTCAGACGCCAGAGTCTTCAGCCAAAGGCATAAAAACAAAGGGACCAAACCTAGTTTGGCAGGCAGAGACAAACACTAAAAGGACCTTTCCAAAAAGAAATGGCGAAAAAAGAAAAGCAGGACCTGTTTAAACAAAGGGGCTTAAAATGCCATCTTGAAAAACATGGCTCCCGTGATTTTTAGCTACCGGTGTTCGCGGTCGGGAAAAATCATGGTAGTTCCTTGTAAAACCACTGCCACCAGCCATTTCAATAGAAAAGGGTAGAATTTGGCTGCTACATGAGTTTTTAGACACAGGGGATACTAGGTAACACCTCCAGCACTCTATAGGAAGATAATGTGTGCTGGGTCTAGGAATTTAAAAAGACAAGTAAAGTCTATTTAACTTTACATTCTCTGCAAAACAGTAGTTGATCCCAGAGAGGGTATTTAAACCTTTGGGAAGTCTAAAAGACATCCCTGTGTCACTGCACTGAGGGTGCTGTTTGAAACAAATAAAAAAAGAGGATGCCTATGGAATGGTCTAAAACTCCACAAACAAAAGAAATAAACACAGAAAACAAACAGATTTTAAAAGTTCAGAGTCCCAAAGTCTAGCAAAAGAGGTGGAGGGCTCTAAGGTAGAGAGAAATGTGCATATTTACAGGAATTCTTCCTAACAACCGTACCCCCCAGACTAAGGGACAGGAGGATGGATCTCCTGTTGCAAGTCGGTTAAATGGCCTGCTGAGTTCACCAGCAACCTTTTGTAACACTTGCTATGACACTTTTTATCAGTGGTTTTCATTTGAAAGCTGTATGACCTACAAACCCTGTTTGGTACATCTCTTTTATTTAAGGTATAGTGGATCTGCTCTAACAGTCCCTCAGTAGTTTTAACAACCTCTGAACCTACAATAGGCTTTTTCAAGGGGTCCTTAGAATGGAATCCCTTCGACCTAGAGGGGCCTCCATGGTTCCTCACCACCTCTCTCACAAGAGCAGGTTGGGTCTCGGGTATCGTGGTTGGGGGGGCTGTGGTCAAGCAAGGTACATGCTTCCACTTCCTCTGAGATCTGGTTTTACCTGTTTTAGAAGTTTCCCTTCTAACACTAGGATTTACACTGGAGTCTTCAGTAGAAGACCCAATAGTTTTAAGGTGTTTAGCCTTAGACCTATTTTTCCTGGTTTTCCACCAGCTTTGAGAATTACCAGTTCTCATAGGCCTAGAGAGGGGTCCAATTTGTCTACCCACCTCTTCCTCCAAAGCAGGGGGGTGTCAAAGACTTTACAACTGTATGGGCAATGACAGAGCTTGGTTGGGGCTCCCATTCCCTACTATTCTAACCTCAGATTTGCCTTGGTTAGAGGTCAACTTACTAACACAAGGGCTTACAGTGGGGGTCTCTGTAGAGGCTCCCACAGGCTCAGAGTGGTCTCTTAAGGTTGCCTCTCTAGCCAATTTCGTGTGGTTCTGTTTCTTCTCACTGGGAGGCCTGGGGGTACTGGACACTACTACTAGAGCTTTTAAGTCATTCCCCAACAGGACTCTCCCAGGCGCCTCATTCTGAATACTGTCATATTGTTACACTGAATGAGAGCTGGTAGAATTGGAACCAATTGGACAGGACCTCCAGACAATCTAGTGGGACCTTTGGGTGCCTTAGCAACATCCTCAGGCTTGAAAAAGCTTTCATCCAAAACTGTTCTACTGGCCCAGTGTCTCTCATGGCAGGGGTGTCCTGGCCATTTACAAGAACACTGTCCATATAATACCCTTTGGAGTCTTCTGGAATGCAGTCATTCAAATCCATATTCTGTTTCTTACCCAGACCCATGGACTCTAAGGATACACTGGCTTGAAAACCCAAGGGTTCTTCAGCCAATAGGTGAAAGTGAACACTAGCCATTTGTACTTCTTCCTCTGGGGAGAACACTAAGGAGGCAGCGCTGACCTCTGCAGGTTTTTCCTAGCATCTGGGATCTCCTTTCAAGTGGTCTACAGACCAACCGACATAGCATTTACCAAATGCTCTCTGGAATGGGGGTTTCAGCTGACCTCCCTCTGGTTGGGCACCAGAGGATTCACTAGCCCTACCAGGTTTCCCAGTGGATCTACTCTTATGTGGTTCGGGGTCTCTTCTGGTTGGTTGGAATTAGAGCTATCTTTATTCTCACCTTGATGCTGCTTCCCCTCATTCTTTTTATAAGTGGCCCCAGAATCCTAATGAGTGGCCCTGTTGGCTATCCATTATTCAGCTGCTCTTGCAAAGGTTTTGGGATCAATCTCATTTGAGTCAGCCAAGTGCTGTCTCAGATCAGGAGAGCAGGCATCAAAAATAGATTCTAATAAAAATAGATTTCTCATTCCTTCAGAAGTGTTAACTTTGTAACGCTTTACCCAACCATCTACGTTCTTCAAACATTCACACACCCATGTAGCCCAAGGGGTACCATCATGCTTTTTGAGGGTCCTAAACCTCTTAAGGTACTGTGACAGAGTTTTCCCAAATCTAGCTATCAAAGCTAGCTTCACATTTTCACACTCCAATCTTTCAAGTTCCCCCACCTCCATTACAACATCAGTTGCAACCTGGGGGAGCCTAGACAAAAGCCAAGGAATCAACTGATTCCATGTGAAACCCTGAATCCCATAGTTATACTCAAAAGCAGCCAACCAATCTAAAATATCAAGTCTCACCTCATACATACTCACAGCTTCTTTAGGCATGTGAGGTCTCTTAAAACTGGAAGACCTAGAAGACTCTGGGATAGAACCATTTTCAAGAGACAATTTCTTCATTTCAAGAGCATGATGTATTTCCATTTCTCTGAGTTTGATTTCTTGATGTTTACTTTCAGTTTGCATTTGGAGCCTATTGAACTCTAACTCAAGTCTCATTTTTTCAAGAGAGACACATCCTGGACTCAGTACTGGACCCGGTAGGGTCCCTGTGACTATAGATTGAGGGCCTAAAGCAGGTAGAGGTGCAGTGGGGCTCACATCCTGAGACTCCTCTGACTCTTCTAGCTCATCAATAACATTAAAGTTAGACTCTGAATCATTATCATCCTCATCAACACTATCCACATTTGCTGAGGGGCTAGGGGTTATAGCTCTAGCTCCCAGTCTTTGATGATTCAACAATTTCTCAATCAATTCATTTTTCTTGCCTTTAACAGAGAGAGACCTGACTTTACATATATCCTTCAGTTGATCTACTGTTAGAATGTTCAGGGCTTCCTGTTTGAAGTTATCCATATTTGGCATTATAAAACAATTGCTTTTCTAGTGGTGCTTAGCCTTGTGAAGATTATTTGAACAAAAGTAAAAGCAGCACTCTCAATGTAACAACTATACTTTATCCTCACCACTTGCCACCAGTGTGGGGCAGAATTGCATGCAGTACCCTCTGGTACCACCACATACAATTAGGACTACAGGTGTAAGCAAAACCAATCTTTGGCATAAGCTTGTACTACACAGTTTGTGGTAGCGAGCTGAGCAGCAAGGCTTATCAGAAGAGGGAATGTGAGCAGTAAAAGAGGTTACAGAGAGGTCTTACAATCACAGTGGTTTCAAGTAGACACCAGCTGGTGTCCTTCCCCCTGGTAAATCCTAACCAGCTACGAGAATGGTATCCAGGTGGCTTACGAGTTGATTGGTCCCACCTACTCAAAGGAAGAAGTCGTCCTTGAAGGGGATTCTCTGTCGAGGTGAACTTGCCAATTCAGACCTGCAACAGGGCTTCCCCGGGCAAACCAATGGTCCAGGAGTTGCAGCAGCTATCCTCTTCCAGCTCGTCTTCAGTTCTTTTGTTCCAGTGGTCGACTCTGCCTTCCAAGCCAAGAAACAGTTTTCTACCTTTCATTCCCGCCTAGCTGTCACACACCCAGCAGGGTGGCTGTCCTTGCCGGATAGTCAGCCAGCCAATCACACCAGAGTTCTTTTGGGTCTCCTAGGAGACTAAGCACAGGGAGTTTCAGGCACCTCCCTCACTTTCTGCCCACCCCAGACACTCAGACGCCAGAGGCGGTCTTCAGTCCTGAAGCCCTCCAAAGGCATAGAAACAAAGGGACCAAACCTAGTTTGGCGCGCAGAGACAAAAACTAGAAGGACCTTTCTCAAAAGAAATGGTGAACAAAGAAGACCGGAACCTGTTTAAACAAAGGGGCTTAAGGCGCCATCTTGAAAAACATGGCTCCCGCGATTTGTAGCTACCAGTGTTCACGGTCGGGAAAAATCATGGTAGTTCGTTGCAAGACCACTGCTACGAGCCATTTCGATAGAAAAGGGTAGCATTTGACTGCTACGTGAGTTTCTAGACAGAGGGGATACTAGGTAACCCCTCCAGCCCTCTATAGGAAGATAGCGTGTGCTGAGTCTAGGAATTTAAAAAGACTAGTAAAGTCAATTTAACTTTACATTCTCTGGGAAACAGTAGTTGATCCCAGAGAAGGTATTTAAACATAAAAAAAGATGTCTATGGAGTGGTCTAAAACTCCACAACCCAAAGAAATAAACACAGAAAACAGATTTAAAAAGTTCAGAGTCCCAAAGATTAGCAAAAGAGCTGGAGGACTTTAAGGTAGATAGGAATTAGCACATTTGTGAGAATTCTTCCTAACACGCGGCAGCCCTTTGTAAGCAGCCTCTCATTGTAGGCCTTTCAGGGGCGGTGCCTACAGACCACAAGTGCATTCAACACTTTCCGAACAGATCTTGTTAGCTTCAGATCTCCGTTCCTCCTTGGCCATTTTTCATCAAGCCTTTAAGGCACATTTCTTTAGACTTGCTGATCCAGTACGCTTGTAATGTATCCCAAGAATCTATATTTTTGTATTTCATACATTTTGCATGGCTATAACTACTATACGGCTATATCCAGGCAGGTAGTGGGTCGTTACCTGATGGTTTGTTATTGACTTGGGGGGCTTTAGTTTTAATGTTTTAAATAAACGAATAGATAAATAAATTAAGTACAGATCTGAGCCTAGTAACCCAAACCAGTAGAGGATCAAGTAAAGTTATGAACGTATGGCTGTGTAAATATTTGGGGGGGGGGTGCTCCAGCTGTGTCCTGCCTTTCAAGTGCATGGCCTATTATTCACACATAAGCACACTGAGGCTTTAAAGGCTTGCCAGCAAAAACTCAGCTTATATTTAAGTCGTCACTCTCCCCAACCCACATTGAAATGCAAATGCAGTCAATACCGGGCCAAAACCAGGAGCCATCTTTAAAGTGGATGCCACAGACTTCCAAGCACAATCGAGCCACTCCAGGCGAGGGGGTGGCGATGTAGGAATGAGGAAGGGGAGTAGATTAGACTCTAGATATGCAGGTTGGTGGAGATACACAAAATAAAATGAAAATAAAAAGTGTCATCTTGGGGTCATATGTTTGATAGGTGGAAAGATTTGGGTACATGTACAAGTCTTATATTTCTGCCCCAGCATTATTGCACACCAATATGTAGAAGTGGGCTGGACTAATGAGGTGAAATAGAAAATACATCATGATGGAGAAGGGGAGGAGGCCTTCAGATGAATTTCTCATCTGAATACAGGGGTGTTCATTAATATTCGTCAACAGATTATCGAATGTCAAATGGGCTTTATTTCGGAAAAAAAACATCGTGTTCACTAAAAGCAATACATGTCCAAAGGAGATTGAATACATTAACGAAAGTTAGAATCCAAACTTCCAGCAAAATGAAAATATACTGGAATAAAAGAATTAACATTTCAGCAACTGCACATTATTACGAACATCGAAACATCACAGCAAGGCCAGACTGCCTAAAGTGCATCATGCAAAATAGAGGAGAAAAGCGCAAAACTGAGACAACATGACAAAATACATGATATCTTTAATATTGTCTTGTCCACATGCATACTGAAAAAATGCATTAAAGCAAATATAGACACAAGCTTTCTTCAACGTTACAAAATATTGAAATAAACGTCATTTTATCAGCGAGTTCAACAAACAATTTAACATCAATCCTTGCCCATATGTTGGACGCTTGCACTAAATATCTTTCAATAACTCAGCACACTAAGGGAGTTCTGCACAATCAAAGCAGGGCCCCACTGCCTAAAGTGCATCATGTGAAGGAAAGGGAGGAGAGTCCTGCTACGAAGCTTCTTGTACGTAGGACAAAACAACATACAATGCATAATATCTACAATAACACATTGCACGCATCCACAGTTATCACCCCCGGATGGCAAGCTTTTCCTAGTGAGAACATTTAATGGGGGAAAGCTGAATCCTAATTTGGTAATTAACAGATTACTGACCCAGGTTTAGTTTGAATCCACAAAATGGGGACATTAATAGGTAGATATGTGCGAACCATAAGGAACATTAATGCACAATCTTCTTTTAATGAGTTTTGGAGATTAAAATAGCATTCTCTTAGCATTCAATATTAATCAACTCTTTCTTTATATATATCAACCATTCAATTTTTAGTACAATATCACTGTGAAGTAGGTCAGAAAGCAGCCCTTGGGTAACAACAGCATAAGGATTGGTTCATATGGAACACCACAACATTAATGGTTTGCTTTTGATATAATCGATCAAGTGGTGTACTCTCAATTCAGCATACAGAGAATAACATGGGGTGCACTGGGCACGCTTAGTGCCCTTCACAGGAAAGCATTTTCTGCATGCACCAGGGGCTGTAGATTAGTATAACCCCGACACCTGCAGCATAACTAACCTCTCTTCAGATATAGCTCTATATGCCTTTAATACGGCTTTGATTGGCCTACTCCCCATGTTGCAAGTGAAATCAAGCAACTCACTATTAGATTGGCACATCCATAGTGCTTGATCTTGCACATGTTTTGCCCACTCGGGAGAACACAAGAAGGTTATTCCTAGATAGTGGTAACTGGGTACACAATCCCTTTAGCTATGGTTGCAAGTAATACCAAATTCTGGGGCCTTTCTGAGCGCAGAGCGATCACCTTTGAATTTGTGATGTTGACCGAAAGATCGCTAGCATTCATAAACACACACAAATGATTGGCTAATGATGGCGATGCTTAAGGGGTACGAGCGAGAATAACTGCATCATCTGCCTAGAGTACGACAGGATAGCGGTGGCCTAATAAATTGGGACTTCTTGAACACTGCTCAACTCACAAGATCATTAATATATCAATTAAAGAGGAGGTGACCAGGACACACCCCTGGCACACCCCCACACCCCCTGGGACCTAAAGGGCAGATAGTTTGCCCACACTACCAAACCTAACAGATATCATTAGGTCCGAAAGCAATACTTTGTGCAGGCTGACGATATTCTGTAATAGTCTTTCCCATGATGCGTCCCTGTTTACACAGTCGAAAGCACTGGACAGTACTATAAAAAACAGGTAAAACAGTGTTGTCTCCGGCAATGTACTTGCTGACTATCAATCTCATAAGTAAAAATTAAGAGCCTGTTCGTCATGGCTATGTATTACCACTATCTTGGTACAGACAAGAGGACATGTGTTGAATGTATCTTTGACACATATGACATGTTATTCAGTTCTGCATTTAAAATATAGCAGAGCCCTCAAATGTAGGCACTTGCCCTAGGGCTTGATAGACTATTTATCATACATATCCCCCTCTTGCATTGCAACCCATAGAATACAGCTGAGTCCCACGAACAATGTGGTCCAGCTGTCACAGTCACTGACATAGCAGTCATCTCTGCACTGGAACACAATGATCTGTATAATTTGATAATGTTTTAAACTAGTCATCTCTCATATTAATTGAACAGTCAGCTAATTCTAATAACTATTTGCATGAAATGCAATACTCTTTATTTTCTTGTTTGCACAGACTACAGTCTTCCAAAGGGCCTTGCACACCACAGAGCTTTAAAGCCATCACAATGGCAGTAGTTGCTATACAAATATAAAATAACATAACATAACAAAACAAAACCAATAATTTATTTGGGCAAGTGACTTTCGAAACCATAATTTGATCAAATCAAATACTGCATTCCCAATGCTATTTGCATGGCATTGTTTGATGCTGAATTTGCAATGAATTGACCGTGGATGCTAGCCTGTTTGGTGAATAGTCACCATACTAGCACAATACAAGTCAGGTTCAACGTCCCATCTCATTGCTAACATAAGTCTAAGTGAGAGCCTAGCAGTTGTGTTAGCCTATGAACAATGCAACATAATCCTCAATGGAAAGACATTGTTGCAGACCATCAAGCTCTCACAAGAATCTAAGAAAATCCCAATGCGATAATGCCTCCCAAAATAGATAGGGTCAGTCTGTAGGAGTATACATTCTACATCATGCACACGCCAGACAAATAAAAGACTCTGACTCACTACTTTTGAAGCCATTCCTTGCAAACATGTGCTTCCAGGACATTAGTCAGAGGGGAGGAGGAACATGGGTGTAACATTTCATTTAAGAGAAAAGAAAAATCAAAGTCCTTCTGGCAAAGTAAATTACCATAAAGTAATGCCATTTGTTAAAATCATGTAGAACCATAGAAACACCATAGATATGTTTTCCTATATGCCAGCGCCTTGCACTTCACATATTCCTGGCACCACTGCAAATGACACTACTTTTTGCAGCCATATCTATCTATATATATAAAAGTCAAAATCTGTTGTTGCGTTTGTGGCGGGATGTGTGGGTTTGTGGATTGGCAAAGTGTTGTTCCTCATACAATTCCACAACTTTTCAACAATCTGCACCACATTTGGCATACTTATCTGTTAAGACCCTCTGGACAGTACTCGCTACATGACATTTGGACACCCCACGCCTTTCCCAGGATTTCACCAAAAGTTAAATTTGTTAGTGGGTTTGTAGCTTGGCAAAGCGTTGTTCCATATACAATTCCACACTGTTTCACCAATCTGCACCACATTTTGCATAGTTACCTGTTAGGGCCTTTCATACAGTGCTGGCTACCTGATATTTGGACACCCTTCCCCTTTCCCCGGAATTACAGCAAACGTTAAAATTTGTTTGAGGGTTTGTGGCCTGCCGACAAAGCCCTACACCATGTTCACCGGGCAGGGAAACAAAAAATGGATGGGAGGCGAATGGGCCCTGAGAGGCGAAGGTGAAGGCAGGTAGCATTCCAGAAGTTTCAAAATGTTTGCCGCATCAGTTGAAATTACTTTTCTAGAGATTATTTGCGAGATGGTGCCTGCCGACAAAGCAGTAAACCATGTTCGCCGGGTAGGAAAACAAAAACGTTTGTTTCTAAACAAGCTTTACAATGTCATAAATTGTTCACCAGGAAGGGAAACACACATTTTTTACTGCATCAGGTGAAATAACTTTTCCAATGGATTTTTGCGAGTTAGTGCTTGCTGACGAATCCGTAAACCATGTTCACTGTGAAGGGAAACAGAAAATGTTGCTTCTCAACCGGTCCTGACATAGGGAACACAAATTGAGGTCAAGGATGCAAAGTTCCCAAGATATTTGGACCACAATGCACCGCAGCGAACTGCACCATGCCAGTTTGAGGCAGAACAAGCAGGATCATTCATTTTCAAAAATTAATGAGAGTGTTATCATGTCTGTTTACAGAACCCGTTTGCGAACAGGCACTTCTGCTTGTTAAAATATAAAAATATTAAAGTAGAGCATCAGTGAATAGGCTTAAACACAGCACTTTTGGCGTCTCCTTCCCCATATGAGTACTCTAAGTTTTAGTCCACCTATGCTTTGACTATTACATGTGCAATGGGCATGCATGTGCAGCCATGTTGGCCCCAGTTGAATGACAGTGTGACTCCTACTAGTGAAACAATAGACTCTGCATTGCACAGTTTTCTAGTCGGATCTCAGGGGAATCTTTCGGCCAATATGTGTCGATGAAATAGTTGTTTCTGGCAATAAAACAGAGTGATATGTTCAAATGTATTTATCAAGTACAGTAAGTTAGTCAGTGGAAATATGCATTGCAAAGTTGTGTTCCTCGCGGCCCTGGAGCATCAAAGAAGGGCACAACGTATCAATGCAACTGATTAGGGTAGGTTTAGGCTAATTGCACGTATTGTAACTTTAAAAAAAAGATGAATTGCTGGTAGGACGAGGAACATGAATCAGTAGAGGATTGGACAATAACACAAATGTGATATGATTCCATAAGAAAGACATTTTTGCAATGCTCTAAAAGGGATTGATATGCCACGTTAAGTTACTGTATATTGGGGATCCTCTTCTGTACTTTGTTTCTAATACAGAATAAGGTCAAAAGCCTTATGCTCATACTCTAATGTTGCACTCACAGGAAAGTGGTGAAACACATTCATGAATCCTGAGGAGGATCTTCAGGTTTGTATTAAGCCTACATATAGCATTATGCATCTCTCCCAGTCGCCTAACTTGCTTCTTCACTCTACATCCATGCAATGAATCTGTGTATTCCCCCCTCCCTGCCGTGAATAGGTGGATTCACCCACACTACTAGATCAGTCTGTCTCCAACTGAGCAGCCCTTTCTTTTAAAAGCAGTCCAAATGATTGCAACCGGAGAGGACCTTCTCTTGCAAATTTGGACAGATACATTGCAATGATATGCCAGATTGACGGTTGGACGTAGGCAAATATATATGTCTATACCATTTTAGTTGCATTGGTAAAAAGAACAGGCCATGATAATAAATGCTAAAGAATCCGTGTAAGAAGACCATGGGTGGCAGACATGTAAGGTGACTACGAGCAGAGACTAAGAGACTGGATCAGTTAATTCTTAAGAATGCAGGGACCTCATGGATGATGTAATCAACAACGGGAATCCATGCACACATACCACAATGCCTCTTATGGAAACAGTTCAGGTATTACTTCGATTTGTTTTATTTTTTTAATCTGTAGAAGAGAAGGTGTCTGATGCTTCCTACACAGAAAGGTTGGAATCATCCTTTTGTTTTTGCACTCCTCTGTAGGACATTTGATCTAAGCATGTACCCAGTAGCTCCAGGATACAATCAAATCATTAACAGACTTACCTACCCTTTCAAGATGACACGTTCATGTCATATGTAGTTGCACAAGGCATATTAACCTTCCCCCTGCATTCCTCACTGAAATATGTAAAGATGGACCTGGGACTTCGGGTAGGTGACACACAGAGCAGGAATATCAGGATACACAGTGAATATAAAAGGAAACTTATTTATTATGTTACATAGGTAAGATAAGGAGTTAGGAAGGACATTATAGGTAATACATCTATTCAGTTTCATCTCCTAACCGGTAGTCCTGTCCAATGGACTTCACTGGAATCTGGGGCTTCCCAAATTCTGCATTCCAATGCACCTTCTGATATATGAAATCCGCAGTCAGGATGCTACACACCTCCCTTCTTTGTAAAACAAAAAAACAGACATAACCCATCCTAAAAACAACTCACACAATCAAGATTTTACACTCACCTTAGTCCTTACATTAATATAGCCACATTAAGTAAGACCAAAGGTGTTATGCACCAGCAGGTGTGTGCCAGCAGAGTGTTTATTTGTAATATTAAACCAACTTGTAGTTAGCATTTCTACCACAGCTCTCATGGGTATGCATGTGGTAGCCATTCAAGGAGGGTGGCTATATACTTTGAAGAGAAAGGTTTAGTAAATGCACACACAGCCAAGATTGTAGTGTGGAAGTACACAGGGATTGGTGCAGAGGTAAAATAGGCTATTTTAAATTATTCATATGAATTTATGGATATAAATTGTCATTCTAGAGCACTTTTGCATCTTCAAAAACTGAACAACATCAACTGGATGTAAGTAGTGGATGCAGGAGACATGCTGAACCTTAGAAAAGGCTTGCAAAGAGACATGGTGTAAAAGGTTAATGAAGACTAAAAATGTGGCAGGCTTATACCAACCTTGTTTTACTTTGCTTTGCTGCATATTAGAACCAGTTTTATTGATTTATTTCAGTATTAGAGTTTAGTTAAACTCCACTTAAGAGAGACTTAGGGTTGGAGGTGCGAGGGCTGGAGGTAAGATAGGGGAAATGATGACAGACTGAAACATAGGTAGGAAGGAGGGTGCCATTCAAAACTAGACAGAAAGCAGGTGGGTCCAGCTTCCCGGTAGTAGCAGCCAAACTGTGGAACAACCTGCCACCTTAACTAACAAAATTATCCATCCCTCTTGTCATTCAGAAAATGTCTGAAAACCAGACTTTTCAGCATAGACTCCCAACAATGAGATACTAGGTCCAGATTAGACAGCCTATCCCCAACCAACTGCCCAATCTCACAAAGATGATGTGTAGGTTCACTTATCTACTTATCAATGCCTGCAAACTCCCAGTACCATTTGCCATGCATAATAATTTTGCATATGACAACTAGTTACAATATATATCTTATGTCTGCTTCGTATATCTGTATATCTGTACTCTATAAACTACATGGTGTAGTGCTTCTATACTCTGTAAATTATATGTTGTAGTGCTACTGTACCAGCTCTAGTACTCTCCTGTGACCATGTTCTTAAATGCTAGTGCCTAGATGCCTCTGGGTTATGGGTGCTCTAAAAATGTAAACATAAATAAAAATAAATAAATAGACAGATTACTGTATTCCAGATGCTAAATTGCATTACTAGGATCAATTATTAGGGTGTAATTCGAGCACTGGGGGCAGGTGTGGGGGTGGGGAGTAGGGTGGTTAAGACATTGGCTCCTTCCAATTCTTCTGTGAACAGCAGCTTTTCTGAAAACTTCCTGAACTTCAGATGGCTGCCCAGTTGTTTCATACAGTTTTATGAATCACAGCAATCAATCAAAAACCTCAACTTGGCCTAAAATTTTAATTTGAAGAAATACTAGATGAACAACTTTTGTTCTGAAAAAGAGGAGTCAACCAGGCTGCGCTACCTCTCCTGGAAACATATAGCACTTATTGGATGGATGACCATCTGATACCACTCCAGAACATGGGTGAATGGTTGAGAGCGCAAGGCTTGGTATTCACATCAACAGATCTGCATCAGTGAAGATCAGATCTAGAAGGTTCATATATGGGATGCCCTGGGATGGGGGTTCTTTGCTGCCCCCCCTCATGTCCAATGCATGCATGTGAGCAGTCACCAATAGACAGCCATCATCTGCTCTCGCAAATATATGCAGATGGTACCAAAATATACATTGCATTGATATATCATATAAGGGATCATGACAGGAACTGAGGCCATGAAATACATATTTATCTGATTTAAAACCTCCTGTGCATGAGCAGAGTGATAACTAGTGTTTCTAATCAATTACACATACAATAATACCCTACCATCTACACCCGGTGTATTAAATCAAAATCTTTCCCTCTCCATTTCTCTTTCTGAATTCTGTTTTTTTCTCGCACCCTTGCTTTCTTTCTTCCCCTCTCTGTCTCTCTCTGTCCCCCTCTCACTCTCTCTTGATTCATGTTTTCAGGTGCCCATTTCCTTAAAATACTCCAGCCATTTATATTGCCAGTGCAACTCGAGAACAAACACAGATATCCTGAAGAAGGGGTGTTTGGTTTAATCACATCTCAAACAAATTTAACTGAACGTTTCACTGGAAAAATGACCGGCCAGCCTTCAAAAATGTCCAGAAAGAACATGGGCCTAGTAATGCAGACTGTGTGTGTTTCTGCAAGTAACATAAGGAAGAGTTGTGATCAAATGGAAATGCTATGTGAATGGCCAAGTACTGGAAATCAAAAGGCCTATCTTTCATTACAAAGGGAAATGTTGAAATGAAAAAGCAACCTTTAATTCTCATTTGCAAGGGAAAATCAAATGCCACTTCTGCAGTTTTAAAATCAAGACATGAAAGAAAAACTACCCAGCTAAATTACATTTATAATGGTAAAGATGTGAGTTGGGGAGGTGCAATGTATTCAAAAGTATAAACTGCTTCACATGCAAGATACCGGCAACAATTGTATAGGCTACTTTGTTTTCATAGGCCACATGTAAATCTCATTTAGGCCTGAGACAGACCCTGTTTCTTGTTGTTGGGAAGATTCTAAAGGCCTGCATGGCTACCTATCTGGAATGGAAATCTCTGTGAAGCTGTTGTACACCAAGGTATTTATGACAGGGCCAGATCAACACAGACCCAGATGGGGAAAATGCTTGAAAACATAAAGTTTAAAATGAAAACTGTGGTCAACTTCAGATTACAGGACAAAATGCCAGATGTCAGCACAGCCTCATAATTATAATTATAATTATATAATTATAATTATAATCACACCAAAGGGCAGAGGTAAACTGTCTGATGCATGATAATCATCTCCTCAGCCCATTAACTTTCAAAGAACAAAAGGCTAATGGCTTTTACCCCGGCTTTAAACCAACATTCAGCATAAAAGGCTGCAGCAGTCCAAGCAAAATGAAACCTATATGGGAAAATGAGATTTAAGGTTTGAATAGATGCTGAAGATTTCCCATTAGTTTAGTTGGACTACCATAACTAGTGACTTTCTCAGCAACAATGAGTCACACTCTGGCCATTGAAATGTAACTTTAAAGATAAGTTAAAGGTGATTTGGTTTAAATAAAATGTATCCACATGTGACTTATAAAATTGCAACAGCAAATGTGTTTCTGGCTTCCCAGAAATGTCTTGAATTTAAGAATTGCCTAGCTGATGGGTCATAAAATTGGGTATCTGAAGAACAAATTGCATGTTGATAACTATTAAACTTTTGTAAAACAGCCGAATATTCATAGTGCGTCCGTGCAATAGGTGCCGAAATGAAAGTAAGCTTCACTAATCAGTCAGGAGGGAAGGAATATTATGATCTATATATCATGGCATGTATTGATAAATTACAAAAATTTGCCATGTAGGGACCTTATGGGTAAAATTGGACATGGAAATAAAATGTAAATCTCAAAGGGGAGATGCAATATTTCTGTTCTAGACTCATGAACCAATCCTTAGAGAGACCCTGGACTTGGGGGTGGAGAGAATGTAAATGTCAAATCCTTGTTGTGAGATCCGAGGTTAGCACTACATAATGTAAATTTTCCACGGGAGGGGCTTAGCTGGAGACCTGGAGGGAGAATTGCTGTGGGATCTCATTCACTAAAGTGCTGCCGGAATCCTGTTTTTTTTTTCCTAAAAGCAAAGCCTAGCTCAGTCTCCATAAATGCCAACCCCAGAGATTTCCAAAAGTACGTAGAATGTCCAACAACATGTCAGCATGGGGATCTATTTAATTAACCTATTCCATTTCCTTAGTGGGTTCTCTTTCATTATTGTGTGAGGAGTAAAAGTGTGTGGACCCTTAGTATAATTGACCATATATGAATTTAATTAGCTCCCAAATAGATTGATGCAGGTGGGAGCTTGTAAGAAAATGTTCACCCTCTCTCTTAGCAGGAATAATGTTATAGCCACCTCAAGTAATTGGAGTATCCTTGCCACCAAAACAAAATGGATAATTGTCACCATCCCCAAATCTTGCCTTTAAAACAAAAAGGTGTTTGTTCCATTCCCAAACCTTGCTTTTCAATCCAAGAGATGTTTGTCCCCAAATGAAATTCCCCACTGAAACTGATTCCCAAAAACCTGATTTTAAATAAAAGGTACAGTCATCCTAAAATGAAAATTCCCATTCTCAGAACTCCTTAAACATTGTATGAAACAAAAAGGGTGCCCTAAGCCCCAAATGAAACTCCTAAACTGTCCCTCCTCCTTGGACCTGGCCTTTAAACAGAGGGTTGTTGCACATCACTGCTGCACAGGTTTGGGTTCTGGGGGAGAAGTGTTTTGCAAAGTGAAACTTGTGTAATTTTCAGAGAACAATATGAACTCTTTCCTGAGAGTGAGCGACCCCGATAGCAGAAGGATTTGGCACTGCTTTTGGGTCAAAGGGAATCAGGGTGCAATTAGCCAGATGCATTTGTTCAACAAAAAAAAATTCCAAAACTGCAAGCAATTTCAAGCGGGCATGGAAATTAACCTAACACATTTTGCTGTAAAATTGCTCTGAAAATCGAAATGTGTATGTGATCTAAAAGTATACGCGTATCAAGAAGTGTTGATGTTTATGCTCTAGTCAAGTTACTAAGTATTCTTTAACGTGACTTTAGGGGTTTGTGGGAAAGGAGGTTTGAACCGGTTATTTAGCCTGTGTTCCAGGTTTGTGAGACAAATGTAAATGCAGAAGAAGTGCGATTTGTAATCAAAGCTTTGTTTTCTGCCACAGTGAAGGTGACGTGTAATTAAGTAAAATTGTTATTCATTGATCTTATAACATAAATATATATTCTTTCTATACGCGGCCTGGTTCTTGACTCACTCTTGGAGCAGGGAGGCGGAAGATGTATATGGCTCTATATGAGTCATCAATAGGGCTGGCACAAATAAAACTCAAGAAAATTGTTGTGGTGCTCCATGATTGGAGGGGGGGTACTTCTCAGGTTCAGGGTGGTCTCTACAGGGTGAGATGTGTTTTAATAACTTTAACGTGAAAGGTAGAGTGAGAGAGAGTGACAGAAGCCAGTATTTGGTGACATATATTTCCATCATGCGTGTCCTGCTAGTCACCATCACACTGACTTTGCATTGTCTGTATGTTGGAGGAGAGTGGGTTGTGTATATGATCAGGGGTTTGCCAGGTCTCAGACTAACCTTGCAAATGACCAAATGACCTGGCTGCAGAGTCTACAATTGTGTTTATTTTCTATTTTGCATTCTTTATTATTTGTGTGCATGCTGTAACAAATGTGTAGGCATAGCAGCACTATACGCCAATTGTTGGCCATCACTCACGATTAAACATTGCAATTGGTGCTCATAGAAGAAATTGAAAATGAACTTTAATCTTAGTGTGACCTTTTCCAAGAAGGAAGGACATTTTGAGTGACACAATGGTGTTCATTCTTGGCAAACTAGGCTATTAGAAAAGGAAATAATTTCACACTGTTGCCTAGATCTGCCCTTCACCATGTCCCAAAGTACTTGATTTCATAGGGGGATATATATATTCTCACCAGCTAATCAGTGCACCACAGCTTCTAATATGGCAGTCTGACTGACGAAGACCACCAACCAACCAATTCTCTTTCCTGAGTTGCATGGTCTGTTATGACCTGAAATACTATGGGCCTCATTACAACCCTGGCGTTAAGGGGTTAACGGCGCCGTAAAAGGCTGCTGCGCCATTAAACCCTTAACGCCAGATTCACACTTTAACGCCTGCTTTTTGCAGTCGATAAAGTCCAACCCGCTAAGGGACCTTGGTGCTAATTACGGCACCGTAATTTACTGTGCCGTAATTAGCGCCTTCCCCATTCCCATTGAGCCCTATGGGCCAAAAATGGGAATGGGGAAGGGGCCATGGTGAATGGGGATTTACCGCCCCGCCAACCTTGGAATGGGGCGGTAAATCCGCCATCCACCATGGCGGAATCCGGCATGGACCATGGTGCTAATAGCACCATGGTCCAACACCAGGGTTGTAATGAGGCCCTATGTTAATGAATGTTGTATGGCATAGCCTCTGACCTTTTCATGGTTTCTTGACCGTTCAGGATCTTCTGAAGGAAAGCTAGTGGGATTGACAAAGTAGCAGAGGAACCAGTACAAGGTTGCTTGTTTTTAGAGTTGCATGCAGATCTGAAAAAATAGGGCTATCTGTAGTGAGTATGTTTTACATATTTTGTGAATGGTCTGGAGCACTGGTTACTCTACACTCAGGATTGCTAATGTACATATGTTGTGCAGTTATCTTAGATGTCTGGCAGAGTGGTGCTTATGTAGCGTGATGTTTAGGAAAATGTGGTGTGCAAACGTGGATCTTCTGGTGGTGTATGTTCCATTGTGTTATCCTGGGTTGTTTCGGGGAGTTCTCTGTATAAATGTGTCACTGATTAGGTTTGGGAGTAGGATGATTCTGGTGTGGTTGTTGTAACTATAACATGCCCAACAGACCACCGAATTATCACTAGGGAACAACATGTTTATTTTCGGAAACTTTCGAAACATGACTGTTGGTCACAAGTATGTTTTTATTTATCCATACAAAACATTATTTCTACAGTTTGTATGCTAACCTATGTGATGTCAAGGTAATTCGTTCAGAGTCAGGATATACTATGCCATGGCACAAATTGAGGGCCCACAATGTGTAGGCATTTGCCTGGTGCCTACCTTATGCAGCTCACTGACACCTCAAAGACACTCCAGCCGTTGCACCATTCCAACTTACATAGGGTTATAGTACAATGCAGCTGAAAATAACATCCACACACCACATCCGAACAGCTGGTCTTATTGCGTTGTAGCTCCTGTATATTTCTCTCTCCCTTGTTTTTATGTTATTTCGATTGAAATTGGCTGATCTATAGTCTCAATCACTTAATATTGATTAACATGCATTAACAAAACACACTTTGCATGTTTACGAAACTAAGGGAAGCAGCCTGAAAACCAGTGCATGTGTAGTACTGAATACTATGGCATTACATCCAGTAAAATGAGATTAGTTTAGCCCAAGTTAAACTATGCTAAGACAAAGATGTGTGTTGGACGTGTGATCAAGTAAGAGTTAGGTATACACCTCTGTTTAGATTGTCCAACATATACTCCTGTCGGAGGAAATGTTGCAAAGAACAAACATGGTGAGATGTTCTTAATCCCGACTGGAAAGATTTTTGGTCATACCTATTGATAAAACAAAACTGAACATGAACACCAATCACAAATAGAATATAAATGAGAGGGAAAAAAAATAAACTTCTTTTGACTAATAAGTATCTCTGTATTTAGAACCCAGATACAAAATTATTGATCTAGAGCATTAGAGAGGATCTCAGCCAGATGGAATATGAAGACCTAATTAACGCCATATAGAATGACTTCTCGGGGCTTTAAGGATCCTAGAATTCATCTAATAAAATAGATGCAAAATTAACGTGGCTTTAATGGAAAGACTACAACCCATAGTATAATCTAGCCTAACCCACAATGCACAAAACATACAATGCACAATTAAATACAAAAGGTTTGCTTATACCACAACAAACACATCACAAATTGATCATAGTCCACACTGCGCATAGCATACAACAAATGGCACATAACACAAGGCGCATAACACAACACAACACACTTACCACAAAGTACAACTATTGCAACACTGAATGCACACTCCCTTCACCACACAGGATACATTGCACCATGTGATGTGCACAATTCAACAATGCATACAACACCACGCAATGCACACAGCACACCACAGTACATGGCACAGACCGAACACCACACACCTATAGGTTCCATGCACCTACCACAGCACCACGCACATAGATCAACCATTTCTCCTCACATCCATATCAATATCCCTCTCCTTTCTCCTTCTCTCATTCTCCTCTCAGTAATACTCTGTTCTTCCTGTCTTCATATATTTTGTGCTCACTCAAAGCCTCCACCCCTCAATCTACTGCATTTCTTGTCTAGCTACTCTTCTTGCTGCTTTCCCATCCTCCTATCCTGCACTCTAGGTACCCACTCTCGTTATCGTCCCCTTCTTTTTTCTATCTTCTGACTCATTCTCCATGTTCACCTTTCTTCTACTTGTCCCTTCCTCTACTCCTCTCTCTGACTCCTCCTTCTCTTTCCCTACTCTCGCTCGCTCTCTCTCTCTCTCTCTCCTCTCTTGCTTGCCCAATAGTCTTTTCTGATCCATATTCTCATCACTCTTCTTTGCCCTCTTTGTTCTTTCTCCTCCTTGTCACTCCCTTTTCCGTTTATCAATCTTAATCGTGCTCTCCATCCCTTACTCCTCCTCGTTCTCTCTGCTTCCCTTTCTCATTCTGCTCTCTCCCTCGACCTTTCCATCTAGTGAGACATGTCAGCAACCTCATATGAGGAGATGGTGGATTTACACTCATCCTTTCCTGGACCTCCTAGCACCTGTCATACTTACGAAATGCAAGTCTCTGGCAAATATCAAATTCTAGTTTGCCACCAAAAAGGCCCTGCTAATAAGGAGAAACCACATTCTTGAATTGCACTGGAGAAATTGCAAAGACCTTGCGAATAAGAAATCTTATTTCTGCCATATGAAAGGCTACCATGCAAAAATCATCTGCAAGAAAAATTACTTTCTGGATGAATGCATCTCCAAGCCAACAAACCTGCTTCTAAGCTATACAGAATGTACAATAAGCTGCGTTCTCACCTAGAGAACACTTCCGCTCGTGCTCCAACAAAGTCACTTACTGATTAAGCGCTTTTAAACACATTGTGTATAGACCCTATATAAATAAACAATCAATTCAATTCAATTGCATGTAAGTCTTCATCAGCAAAAAGATCAAAGGCATACACCTCTCCTCTTCAAGCCTGACCAGATTGACCTACCCCGCACGCATGAACCCAAGTCTGACGCATCTTTCTAAGCCTTCAATCCTGTCCCACAACTTGACATCATACCCATGCCAAACACATATTTTATCAGATATATACATCCTTGCCCCACTAAAACCATAAAAGAGAACATCTTTACACTCTCTATTGCACTTTCATCAGTGGTAAACTGCTCTTTTTCCACAGGCTCCTTCCACTCACCCATCAAGGCAACCTACTGATGACCCCATCAAACCAGCTAACTATCACACAATCACTAACATTCCCTTCAAGAAAGCGTGTGAAAAAAGCAGCCGCAATTTAAAGGATGGCATATAACAGACCTTCAAACTCTCTGTGATCACTAGTCTGGCATCCACCCTTTGAGGGGTACTGTCCTGAAGCTCCACTTTTTATCATGAGTGATGATCTTCTGAAGGCTTTTGACAACAACACTCCAGCCATCCCTATCCCCTTAGTTCTCTATGTAGCCTTTGGCAGAGTTAACCACTCAATCCTCCTTAATCATTTAAAGTGGCCCCTACATGGCATTCTCAGATCCTTCTATAGACTATACTGGCATGTCCAATGTCCAATACTGAATGATAAAACATAGGGCCTCATTAGGAGTGTGGCGGATGCAGAATGAACGTTGCTGGTAAGAGACCGGCACTGTTCATTCCGCCCCTCCACATTACGAGGTCTGCAGCGGGCCCCGCTTTGCACGCCAGGCCAGATCAGATGTGCAGAGCGGGACCCGCTAGCAGTCCAGGATGCTAACAACGGGCCCGTCATGGGGGCTCAAATGGGAATGGGGATGTACCAGGTCCGGGTCCCGCAAAAGGGAATTACCGAGCCCTCCAAGGTCAGAATGGCCCGGTAAGTCCCCTTTTACGGGACCCGGGCCCGAGTTTGGGGGTAGCCATACCGCTAAAAACTGCATGGCTACCTCCAAACTCGTAATGAGGCCCATAGCCTCTGTTTGAAGACCTTGAAAGCAGAAATGATCTGTGTTGCTTTCTCCTTTCTGTCTGTACTTTCGTTGACTGACCCACCTCCCTTGGGTCCACACTGCCTGGATCTGTTTCTGCCAGAAACCTTCTGTTTCTGCCAAGAACCTTGGTGTGGTTTTTGATGGGCTCTTGCCATTCTCCTAGTAGATCTATGAGATCACTGAAAAATCGTATTTCTGGCTGCACATTCTCTGATGCATACTCCCTCTGTTGATCACCTCGAAAGGAGCACAGGTCACCTCAGCTATTTTCACCTCATGCTTAGGCTACTGACATAGCTGATCCGAAATAAGGCTACAAGACTGGTCATTGCTTGAAGCCCTTCAACCATATAACACAGGTCTTCATTGCTTGCGATGGCTCTCAGTAACTGCCCATAATGAATGCAAAACCCTCTGCATTCTACACAGAAGAGCCTTTGAGAATCAGGGACTCTCTGCCTCATACAGAAAAATAAGAAATATGCCCAAACAAGATATCTTAAATCCTCCAATTCCAGTTTTTTTTTTTTTTGTCGTGGCTCCAGTCAAGAAAAAAAATAACATGGAGTGAAAACCCTGGGCACTGCATGTGCTTTCCATTGGAATGCCATCTCTCAGAACCTAAATTCAGAGGAGAACCATCTTCCTTTCCGGAAAAACATTTTTTAAATAAATGTTTCATGCATCCGGATAAGGTTTCCCCATTCCAGAGACATCACCATTTTTTGTTCTCTGTTGACCTGCTCTACATTCCCATGCTCATCTGATTACCAATTTCGGTTGGGTGATATTGTATGTAAATATGTGCTCTGTAAAGCGCTTTGGATTAAGGCGCTCTAGAAATAACACATTATTATCATGATAATATGCCTGGCGGCATTCTCTACCATATTGTTGTGCATCTATCATTGCTAAACACCTCGTTATTGCATTTATGTAGTATGCTTACCCCAGTACTGAACTCACTGCTTTGTTTTTCTGCACTTGCCTGATCTGAATCCTCCCTGACCATGTGAATGATCAGTTGTTCATATATACTACCTTATAAATTACCTATAAACAAATAAATAAGTAAATAAATACATAAATACATGAATACATACATAAATACAAAAGCACATAAATACTCAAACATACACCTAGGTCCCCTGCTATTGCTCCTCAACTCACTGACCACAAAATAATTCACCATGGCACTAGTAAAAATGTACCAGTGCCACAAGTTGGCACCCGCTCACATTTAACAATATCCTCTGCCTGCACTAACCCAAACCATAGAACTTCGACATGTAGGTACGATTCCTACGGAAACCATCTGTGGGGAATTCATTAAAATTCCCCAGCCTCACCTCAACGAACCCATAGTGCAAAGTAATGGGTAGGACTGTTACCATTCGGACCACTTATCAGGCAACACAATTATCAATGTGCATGTTTTACATATCCAGATTGGAAAATGGTTAAGCAAACTAATAAACAGATTAACTTCAATGTCATACTGTGCCATGACATTTCATTCTGGGCATCTATGATAATGAAAGCACGATAAGTGCTATTATGTGATAAGACTCACATTTTGGTACAGTCAATCTAGATATTTCTTACTATGCATGGCATTTTATTCTTAGCATCTATGACAAAGTAAGCATGATAAGTGTAATTACGTGGCTTGACTGACATTTTGTTGCAGCCAGTGTAGCTATTTCTAACCATGCCTAGACTGTCCTACATTGTGCAGCCAGATTGAACATGTTTTCTTATTGTGGTATGACATTTTAGAAGGCAAAGCCAACAGGAGTATGTTCTTACGTTGGGATACTGCTATACATTGGCAGAGCCAGTGTGTTTTTCCTTTGTTATAGTATCATTACTGACATTATGCACAAAGCAAATATGAGTATGCTCATCTATAGACATACTGGCATATGTGCGTGCAGCCAGCATGGAAATGTCTGGGGACAACCAGCTGCAACATGTTTGTATACTGACATAGACTGTGGGCAAAGGGATCATTAAAATGCATTCGGAAATGCTCATGTGCACTGTTGGGGACTTGCATCGATTGCATTTTTGTATTGGTGTTAGGCTACAAAATCAATTGCAAATTATATGGCTTTTGACCCAAATGTTAATGTTAAAGGACATTTGTACAGCGCACTATCACCACCGAGTGCTCCCCTGGCACTCTGGCGGCTCTGAAAGACGAGGGGAGGGCGGTTAGTGGGAGGAAGCTGGAAAAGTGCAAGAGAGCAGTGATGTGTTGTTGGCGGCCTCAGCCCGGTGGGTCCATTGGCTGGGCCTGGGGGGTTTGCAGCCGGTAGTTGTCGTGTACTGTTGTGCAAGTCTGTGTGTTTTTGTTTTGTTGTTGTAATGCAGTGTAGTTTGTGCGGTTTGTTGTGCGGTAGATTTGTGGTTGTGTTTGGTTTGTAGTTTGAGAGATGTATGCGGAGGGGGAAATTGTTAGTGCAAGTTGGGTAGTTGGCATCTCTATCCTGACTTGAGACGGTGGGCTTCGGCTTCTGTAATCTCCCCAGATGGGTTTCGGGAGCACCCCTGTGCCTCTGTCCTGATCTGGGTCTGTCTGGCCTTCAAGGTCCCTTTCACATCTAACCCCCCTCCTCCCCCTGCCTCCTTCAAAGCTTTACCTATCTTCCCTTCCCGCTCATACAGCCAGTGCACCCGCCAATGTCCACAGCTCAGTTATTGTGGTGTTTGATAATATCTTGAAAATTTCACAATACTGTGGTACCTGGTGGCCACTAAGGGGCGTGTGTTGTGTGGGGTTAGGGTGGGGTTGTTGACTCCGTCTCCATGGGTGTCACCTGAGTTCCACTCTTTACTCAGTGTCACTCGTCCGGGTGCCATGGGGGCTTCCCAGTCAGTTCTGAGAGTTGTTCGTGTCCACTCTAGTTTTAGTCATCCCTTTTCCTTTCTGTTTCGATTTTCAGTTTAAGTCTCTGGTGTTGAAGAGCCAGGTTTTTAGTAATTTCCAAAATGTTAAGTGATCTTTGGTGTTTCTTATTTCTTTTGGGATGTTGTTCCAGGTTTTTGCGGCTAAGTGCTAGGAGGAGGTGCCTCTGAGTTTTTTCTTGAGGTATAGTTTTGTTCCAGGCAGATTTAGTTGCTTGACCTGAGGATTCTTGTTGGCTTGTAGATTATTAATTTCTTTTGTAGGAATTCTGCTCCGTGTCCGCTGATTGCCCTGTGCATTATGCACATTGTTTTGAAGGTGATGCGATGTTTTACTGGGAGCCAGTGTAGTGTTTTTAGAGCAGGAATGATGTGTTCTCTTCTTGATAGTTTGAGGAGTAGTGTTTGCTGCATTTTGGATCCGTTGTAGTTTCTTCAGGAGGTATTCTGGTATTCCGAGGTAGAGGCTGTTTGTATAGTCGATTCTTGACATGATGAGGGCGACGATAGTGAGTGTTTTGTGGGTGAAGGAGAGGAAAGGTAGGATTCCTCTTGCCGTGTGGAAGAGGAAAAAGCATTTCCTGACTGTTGCACTTATTTGTGGTTCTAAGGTTAGGGTGTTGTCCATCAGGACTCCCAGATATTTGACTGCCTTAGATAGTGATGGTGCGGTTCCCATTTCCGCTGGCCACGGGATGGCGGTTTTGTTCTCTTGGTCTTTGGATATGATCATGATTTCTGTCTCTTCTGGGTTGATTTTCAGGTTGCTGGCAGTCATCCAGTTGAAGACTTCTTTTAGACACTCGATTAGGTTTGAATGATCGGCTTGGGTGTCTTTGAATTTGTAGATGATTTGAGTATCATCTGCGTAGTTGTAGCATGTGACTTTTTGGAGATTCTGATAACCAGAGTCTGGTAGATGTTGAAGTACAGTGGTGATAGTGAGGATCCTTGTGGCACTGCACAGTCGTTAGCCCTTGGAGTGAATTTGAAGGGTTTAATCCATACAGTTTCTGTTCTGTCTGCTAGGAATGATTTAGTCCAGAGTAGTGGTGTGTCTGTTATGCCTATGTCTTCTAGGCTTTTGGTTAGGGTGTCATGACTAACTGTGTCGAAGGCTGCAGAGAGGTCGAGTAGGATAAGGGCTGAGGTTGTGTTTGAGTCTGCGTTAGTTTTTAGGTCATCACAGATGGATAGTAGTGCTGTTTCCGTTCCTCTTGAGGGTCTGAAACCGACTTGAGCTTGGTCTAGCAGGTGGGGTTTTTCTACTTGTTCTTGGGTTAGTTTATATACGTAGGTTTCTAGGACTTTTGCTGGGTAGGGAATGTTTGAAATTCGCCTGTAGTTGGAGAGGGCTTCTACGCCGCCACTTGTGTTTTTCAGAACTGGTTTGGTATATGCTGATTTGAAGGTTCTCAGTACAGTTCCTGTTGCTAGTGATAGGTTCAGAAGGTTTCTGTAGTATTCTGCTGGCGTTCCTTTTGCAAGGATTGATTTGTAGATGTCCGGGGGACAGGGATCCATGAGAGATCCAGCTTTCTTGCTGTGTTTTACCAGCATTGCGAATGCCTCTGCGGATATTTCAGGACATTTTTTGAGTTTGTGCTGAGGTTCTGTGATAGGTTTGCTTGGTAGTATGTTGTGGTTGGTTGGTATGTTTTGTATGGTTTGTCGAATGTCATTGATTTTTTTTTAAGTGGGGTTGGGGTTGTTGTCACAGCCCAGTGGGTTTCTCATCTCTTTAATTATGTTTAACATTTCATTTTGAGTGTTGGTGGCATTGGTGATTCTGTAATCATAATGCCTTCTCTTTGCCTTTTGAATTTCCTTCTTGTATGTGCAGATTTGTCTCTGGAACAGTGTTTGTTTTTTTGTCTGGGTTGTATTCTTTCCTCCATTCCATTTCCATCTTTTTGTTTTCCTTTTTCATGGTGCTTAATAGTTGGGTGAACCATTTTGTCATTGCTCTTTTTTTGATGGGATGAATGGTTTTCCTGGGGCGGTCTTGTCAATTGTGTCTGCAATGCATTTGTGTAGTAGCTCCGCTTTCCCGTCTAGGTCAGCTAGCTCTAGTTCTGTAGTTGAGGGTTTGGTTAACTCCAGTTGTTCAAATAGGTTGCTTTCTTTGACGTGTTTCCAGTTTCTTTTCTGTGGTGTTTGTGAGTTTAGGAGGTCGAATGCAGATTTGAGTAGGCAGAGTGATCACGAATGGGATGATGAGATGGTCGCTCCACAGTATTTGTATCAGCGATGCCGTGGTGATGAATTTTTCCTTAGTGAAAATTGCGTTGAGTGTTTGTCCTTCCGAATGTGTTGCCCCTTTGAATAGTTGTCGTTGTTTCATGGTGGTGAGTTGTTCAATCAGTGAGTTTTGGAAGTTGGTGAAATTGTCTTCAACCAGATGTTGAAGTCCTCCAGCATGATTACGTGTTCATGGCTGATGGCTATGTTGGTGATGGCTTTAATGAAGTTATCGACGAAGGTTGCATCATATGTCGGTTGTCTGTATACCAGGATGAATGTGACGTTGGTTTTTGGGCTTGCTGTTAGGTGTATGACCATGGTTTTACAGTTGAGGATGTTAAGCGGTTGATCTGTTTTTATTTTCAGGTGTCGTTTGAATGCTATTGCAATACCTTCTCCTGTTTATTTAAAGGCATTTGAAGTCGGTTGGAAGGCAGCTTTGGAGTTTGATTTTGTAGTTGTCGTCCAGCCATGTTTCTGTGATGAACAGGATGTCAATGCCGTTGTCATCAAGTTGGTCGAAGATCTCTGTTGAATGTTTTGACACGGATCTTGTGTTTATAAGATTGCAGTGGAGTTTTGAGGTGTTGTTTGGCTTGGACTTTCTTTGAGGTCGTCTTCTGATCAGTGTTTTGGTTTCCTTCCTGGTTGATCTTTGGCTGAGGGGTGTTAGTTTCTTCGAAGAGTTATTCTAGGTTCTGCCTTGGGATTTTGTTTTCATCGGGTTTATCTTCCATGCATTGGGGATGTCGATTGGAAGTTCTTCTTGCTTTGGTGATGTAAGGTGTTATCGCATTGGTTGTGTGTTTGTTGTTTCTTGTGTTGTTTATCCTTCTTTCACACGTTTGTGTTGGGTAGTTTAATGTTGCTTCTTCTGGCGTTGGGTTGGTTTGCTCTGGTGACCAGTTGTCAGTGAGGTAAGGAGTTAAGTAGAGGATTTTGCCACTTCTCTCAGTGTTGGTTTGATTATTGTTCATAACTGTGAGGTTGCGTTCTGTAGTTGTGGTACTTTGTTGCTTTTCAGGAGTGTTTGTTGCTTCTTCTCTTTTTCTTTCCCTCTGTTCACAGAAAGTGTGCTCTATAATGCACGCTTTCAGCACATTATTAAAAAAATACCTCAGAGGGAAAAATCCACAAACCTCTCTTTGTTGGTTAGGCTCAATTGCTTCGCTGCAGTGCTCTGGCATATTTGTGGGACATATGTATGCCCCTCCAATTAAAAAATTCACCAGTTGCCACTTGTATGCAGCTGGTTAGATGTTTTTGATGGTGGAGCCTGGGATTCTTTTCGGTTTGTGTGGTATCTGGTCTGTGTAAAGTTCATTATGATAGATTAGTCAGTGAGGTGAACGAGGTGTACCAGTGGTTTCTGAAGTTATGAAGTACGGTATGGTAATGGACACATGCAAACAAAATCATTAAGGAACTGGTTAAGTTGCCCATCAGAAACCACAGAAAGATTGCCACTGAAACAGGAACTTCTCCTTAGCAGTGGTATTTTATTTGGCCTTACCTATTTCCCTTTGATGGTGCTGTTGGCTTGCGACTCTACTGTTGTGTACCCTGTGCCAGGTGCCGCTCTGCCATATTACTGGCACTGGAAACTATGCAGCACGAATTGCAGATGTTTGAGTGGGTGTTTAAGACTCAGTAGGTTGACGGCCTGGCACTCACTGGAATATTTGTGCATGCCATTCTGGGTGCATACCAGAACTTAATATTACGGAGGTTCTCAGCTTAACAAGGCCTTGCATGTGCCTGCTGAGTAGCCTCACCTGCAGATGTGCAGGAAAGCAAGCTGACATTCCAGAACTGGCACATGTATGCTGAACTAGTGAGCTGCACACGGCACTGTGGTTGCCTAGCTGCTGTCCTCACCACAAGCTCAGGCCAGAGACCCTAATGCAGCATTGTTGATGGTAATTACAGTAGTAGAGCAGCCCCACTGTCATGTAGGAAATGTGCTGCATGACCAGCAAGTTAAATATAATCAAAACGGTTTCCCTACAGCATGTGTGTAATGAATCAGACAAATATGAAGTATTTGATCTGACAAAAGTGTTATTGAATTTGCACATATAAACAAAATTGAATACATAGCCCTACTGTAACTACCTTTGAGAACACATATGTCACATACAGGAACACAAAACGAACAATATTTACATGTGAAATGACAATTCAAGGTTTTGAATCCAATGGTCCAATGTGATGAGCCCCTAGTGGGATCTACCCCGCTGGTTGGCAGGTTCAACCTCCCAAACAACCATAAGAGCATACCAATCGCTCACATTGCACCCCAATAAAACTCTCATTTCCACCCTGATTCTTAGTAGACTAGTCTTCCTGCTCTCTGATAGCACTGCCGCTCTACTCCTTTGAATCATTGGACACAGAGCTTCATTTTGACACTGGCACCCTCTTCAACCTCCCCGAACCCTCAGCCACATAACTACACCAACTCCATCCACGGTGGCTAACCATTCACAATTACTTCAACTCTAAATTCTTTCCTATATACAAACACACACCTGTGGGGTAGCAATTTCTTTCTGGCTCACTCTATCTCTTGCCAGTCACCCCCACACGCCATGAGATCCCAAGCCCTCTCCAGCTTCTCTGTTCCCCATGCATCCTGTGGTACCCCAAGCTTTCAATCCTTCACCTTAGCTTCTCTCCACCATTGAAACTTTTTACCCAATGCCTTAAGGCCCCTGCTCACTTACTCAGGATTCATAACAGTCCTGAAAAAGCACCCACTTTCCTTTGGAACAGTACCTGAGGCAAATAGGAATATATATATATTACATGACCACGGTAGTTATGGTTAAGTTGCTGTTTCCATAGGAAGAGCACTTTTTGGGCGGCTTATAACTTCGCTCTCCCTGGACGAATCCTCACAAACTTTGCAAAAAAAGTATTTGGGCCACCCTTTTTTTGCAAAGTTTGGTGAGGATTCGTCCGGGGGGGCAAGTTATAGGGGGGGTCCCAAAACTTTTTTTTTCCTATCGACATAATGGGAAAAAAATTTGCTCACGCCTACAGCCCAAACCGCTGGACAGATTTACACCAAATTTGTGGCAGGGGAGACGGCTTGGTCCCGAAAGCTTGCTTTGCTTTATTTGGTGTAAATCCGTCCAGTAGATTTTAAGAAAATGACAAAAATGTAAGTGTCACTTTGCGGACACAGTTCCCTGTTCGCTCCGCGGACAGGACGGTGATTGGGCAAGCAGCTTGCGTGATGTCCGCGGACATCTGACGTGCTCTCTCATTGGATGCGGTGAAAGCGTGCAGTGCGTTTGGCTTCAGAGACGCCTGCCCTCTTTGTTCCTCGCATGAGAGGCTTTGTATCCCACCTGCACAGTAAGTCCCCCACCCCCGCTCATGCCCGTGTCTGTCCCCTGTTCCTCCCACCCCCCGCTCATGCCCCGTGTGTCCTTCTTGTCACCCCCACTCATGCTCCGTGTCTTCCCTTTTCCTCCTGCCCCCCGCTCACGCCATCGGCACACGGTGGCCAGCGGAGGGCCGAGGAGCGGGATCTGCCGCCTGCACACAAACGCTGTGTGTCTTTCTCCCTCCTGCCCACCCCCCGCTCATGTCCGTGTGTCTTTCGACCTCCCGCCCACCCCCCACTCATGTCCGTGTGTCTTTCTCCCTCCCGCCCACCCCCGCTCATGTCCGTGTGTCTTTTTCCCTCCCGCCCACCCCCCGCTCATGCCCCGCTCGTGCCCTGCTTGTCTCTCCCACCCGCCCACCACCCGCTCATGCCCCATGTGTCTCTACCACCTCCCACTCATGTCCGTGTGTCTCTCCCCTCCCGCACATCCCCCGCTCATGTCCGTGTATCTCTCCCCTCCCGCCGCCCCCGCTCATGCCCCGTGTGTCTCTTCCCCCCCACCCTCGCTCATGCCCCGCGTGTCTCTCTCCCTCCCCCTACCCCCCGCTCATGCCTCGTGTGTCTCTCTCCCCTTCCGCCCACCCCCCGCTCATGCCCCGTGTGTCTCGCTCCCTTCCCCCCACCCCCGCTCATGCCCCGTGTGTCTCTCTCCCTCCCCTCCACCCCCGCTCATGCCCCGTGTCTGTCTCCCCTTCCCCCCAACCCCCGCTCATGCCTCGTGTGTCTCTCTCCCTACCCCCCACCCCCGCTCTTGCCCCATGTGTCTCTCTCCCTCCCGCCCACCCCCGCTCTTACCCCGTGTCTCTTTCCCCCTCCCGCCCACCCCCGCTCTTGCCCCATGTCTCTTTCCCCTTCCGCCCACCCCTGCTCTTGCCCCATGTCTCTTTCCCCCTCCCACCCACCTCTGCTCTTGCCCCGTGTCTCTTCCCCCCTCCCCCCAACCCCCACTCATGCCCCATGTGTCTCTCTCCCCTTCCCCCCACCCCCCGCTCATGCCCCGTGTCTTACTTCTGTTCCCCCGCTCATACCCCGTGTCTGTCTCCTGTTCTCCCCACCCCCCGCTCATGCCCCGTATGTGTCTCCTGTTCCCCTCATGTACCGTGTCTGTCTCCTGTTGCCCCCCACATCCCCCGCTCATGCTCCGTGTCTGTCTCCTGTTCTCCCCACCCCCCGCTCATGACCCGTGCCTGTGTCCTGTACCCCCCACCCCCGCTCACGCCCTGTGTCTATCTCCTGTTGCCCCCACCCCCCTGCTCATGCCCTGCGTCTGTCTCCTGTTCCCCCACCCGCTCATGCCCCGTGTCTGTCTCTTGTTCCCCCACCCACGCATGCTCCGTGTCTCTCTCTTGTTGCCCCCCGCTCATGCCTGTGTCTGTCTCCTGTTCTCCCCACCCCCCGCTCATGCCCCGTGTCTGTCTCCTGTTCCTCCCACCCCCCGCTCATGGCCCGTGTCTGTCTGCTGTTGCCCCCCACCCCCCCGCTCATGCCCTGTGTCTGTTCTCCCCACCCCCCACTCATGCCCCATGTCTGTTGTTCCCCCCACCCCCCGCTCATGCCCCGTGTCTGTCTCCTGTTCCCCCCACCCATCGCTCATGCCCCGTGTCTGTCTACTGTTCCCCCCACCCCCTGCTCATGCCCCGTGTCTCTCCTGTTCCCCCCACCCCCCACTCATGCCCCATGTCTCTCCTGTTGCCCCCACCCCCCGCTCATGCCCCCTGTCTCTCTCCTGTTGCCCCCCACCCCCCGCTCATGCCCTGTGTCTGTCTCCTGTTCTCCCCACCCCCTTCATGCTCCGTGTCTGTCTCCTGATCCCCTCCACCCCCCGCTCATGCCCCGTGTCTGTCTCCTGTTGCCCCCCAACGCCCGCTTCTGCCCCGTGTCTGTCTCCTGTTCTCCCCACCCCCCGCTCAATGCAGCATTGTTGATGGTAATTACAGTAGTAGAGCAGCCCCACTGTCATGTAGGAAATGTGCTGCATGACGAGCAAGTTAAATATAATCAAAACGGTTTCCCTACAGCATGTGTGTAATGAACCAGACAAATATGAAGTATTTGATCTGACAAAAGTGTTATTGAATTTTCACATATAAACAAAATTGAATACATAGCCCTACTGTAACTACCTTTGAGAACACATATGTCACATACAGGAACACAAAACGAACAATATTTACATGTGAAATGACAATTCAAGGTTTTGAATCCAATGGTCCAAATGTGATGAGCCCCTAGTGGGATCCACCCCGCTGGTTGGCAGGTTCAACCTCCTAAACAACCATAAATGCATACCAATCGCTCACATTGCACCCCAATAAAACTCTCATTTCCACCCTGATTCTTAGTAGATTAGTATTCCTGCTCTCTGATAGCACTGCCGCTCTACTCCTTTGAATCATTTGACACAGAGCTTCATTTTGACACTGGCACCCTCTTCAACCTACCCGAAACCTCAGCCACATAATTACACCAACTCCATCCACGGTGGCTAACCATTCACAATTACTTCAACTCTAAATTCTTTCCTATATACAAACACACACCTGTGGGGTAGCAATTTCTTTCTGGCTCACTCTATCTCTTGCCAGTCACCCCCACGCGCCATGAGATCCCAAGCCCTCTCCAGCTTCTCTGTTCCCCATGCACCCTGTGGTACCCCAAGCTTTCAATCCTTCACCTTAGCTTCTCTCCACCATTGAAACTTTTTACCCAATGCCTTAAGGCCCATGCTCACTTACTCATGAAAAAGCACCCACTTTCCGCTGGAACAGTACCTGAGGCAAATAGGAATATATATATATTTTATATATATATTTTATATTTATATATATATATATATATATATATATATATATATATATATATATATATATATATATTACATGACCACGGTAGTTATGGTTAAGTTGCTGTTTCCATAGGAAGAGCACTTTTTGGGTGGGCTCTCCCTGGACGAATCCTCACCAAACTTTGCAAAAAAAGTATTTGGGCCACCCTTTTTTTGCAAAGTTTGGTGAGGATTCGTCCGGGGGGGCAAAGTTATAGGGGGGGTCCCAAAACTTTTTTTTTCCCATAGACATAATGGGAAAAAAATTTGCTCATGCCTACAGCCCAAACCGCTGGACAGATTTACACCAAATTTGTGGCAGGGGAGACGGCTTGGTCCCGAAAGCGTGCTTTGCTTTATTTGGTGTAAATCCGTCCAGTAGTTTTTAAGAAAATGACAAAAATGTAAGTGTCGCTTTGCGGACACACTTTCCTGTTCGCTCCGCGGACAGGACGGTGATTGGGCAAGCAGCTTGCGTGATGTCCGCGGACATCTGACGTGCTCTCTCATTGGATGCGGTGAAAGCGTGCAGTGCGTTTGGCTTCAGAGACGCCTGCCATCTTTGTTCCTCGCATGAGAGGCTTTGTATCCCGCCTGCACAGTAAGTCCCCCACCCCCGCTCATGCCCGTGTCTGTCTCCTGTTCCTCCCACCCCCCGCTCATGCCCCGTGTGACCTTCTTGTCACCCCCACTCATGCTCCGTGTCTTCCCTTTTCCTCCAGCCCCCCGCTCACGCAATCGGCACACGGTGGCCAGCGGAGGGCCGAGGAGCGGGATCTGCCGCCTGCACACAAACGCTGTGTGTCTTTCTCCCTCCTGCCCACCCCCCGCTCATGTCCGTGTGTCTTTCTCCCTCCCGCCCACCCCCCGCTCATGCCCGTGTGTCTTCCTCCCTCCCGCCCACCCCCGCTCATGTCCGTGTGTCTTTCTCCCTCCCGCCCACCCCCCGCTCATGCCCCGCTCATGCCCCGCTCGTGCCCTGCTCGTCTCTCCCACCCGCCCACAACCCGCTCATGCCCCATGTGTCTCTACCACCTCCCACTCATGTCCGTGTGTCTCTCCCCTCCCGCACACCCCCCGCTCATGTCCGTGTGTCTCTCCCCACCCGCCACCCCCGCTCATGCCCCGTGTGTCTCTTCCCCCCCACCCTCGCTCATGCCCCGTGTGTCTCTCTCCCTCCCCCACCCTCCGCTCATGCCCCGTGTGTCTCTCTCCCCTTCTGCCCATCCCCCGCTCATGCCCCGTGTGTCTCGCTCCCTTCCCCCACCCCCGCTCATGCCCCGTGTGTCTCCCTCACTCCCCCCACCCCTGCTTATGCCCTGTGTGTCTCTCCACCTCCCGCCCACCCCCTGCTCATTCCCTGTGTGTCTCTCTCCCTCCCCCCACCCCCGCTCATGCGCCGTGTCTCTCTCCCCTTCCCCCCAACCCCCGCTCATGCCTCGTGTGTCTCTCTTGTTGCCCCCCGCTCATGCCTGTGTCTGTCTCCTGTTCTCCCCACCACCCGCTCATGCCCCGTGCCTGTGTCCTGTTCCCCCCACCCCCCGCTCACGCCCTGTGTCTATCTCCTGTTGCCCCCACCCCCCTGCTCATGCCCTGTGTCTGTCTCCTGTTCCCCCACCCGCTCATGCCCCGTGTCTGTCTCTTGTTCCCCCACCCGCGCATGCCCCGTGTCTCTCTCTTGTTGCCCCCCGCTCATGCCTGTGTCTGTCTCCTGTTTTCCCCACCCCCCACTCATGCCCCATGTCTGTTGTTCCCCCCCCGCTCATGCCCCGTGTCTGTCTCCTGTTCCCCCACCCATCGCTCATGCCCCGTGTCTGTCTCCTGTTCCCCCCACCCCCCGCTCATGCGCCGAGTCTCTCCTGTTCCCCCCTCCCCCCACTCATGCCCCATGTCTCTCCTGTTGCCCCCACCCCCCGCTCATGCCCCGTGTCTGTCTCCTGTTGCCCCCCACCCCCGCTCATGCCCTGTGTCTGTCTCCTGTTCTCCCCACCCCCGTTCATGCTCCGTGTCTGTCTCCTGATCCCCTCCAGCCCCCGCTCATGCCCCGTGTCTGTCTCCTGTTGCCCCCCACCCCCCGCTCATGCCCCGTGTCTGTCTCCTGTTGCCCCCCACCCCCGCTCATGCCCCGTGTCTGTCTCCTGTTGCCCCCCACCCCCGCTCATGCCCTGTGTCTGTCTCCTGTTCTCCCCACCCCGTTCATGCTCCGTGTCCGTCTCCTGATCCCCTCCACCCCCCACTCATGCCCCGTGTCTGTCTCCTGTTGCCCCCCACCCCCCGCTCATGCCCCGTGTCTGTCTGCTGTTGCCCCCCACCCCTGCTCATGCCCCGTGTCTGTCCCCTGTTCCCCCACCCCCCGCTCATGCCCCGTGTCTTTCTCCTGTTGCCCCCCAACCCCTGCTCATGCCCCGTGTCAGTCTCCCCTTCTGCCCATCCCCCGCTCATGCCCCGTGTGTCTCGCTCCCTTCCCCCCACCCCCGCTCATGCCCCGTGTGTCTCCCTCCCTCCCGCCCACCCCTGCTTATGCCCCGTGTGTCTCTCCCCCTCCCGCCCACCCCCCGCTCATTCCCTGTGTGTCTCTCTCCCACCCCCCACCCCCGCTCATGCCCCGTGTGTCTCTCTCTCTCCCCTCCACCCCCGCTCATGCGCCGTGTCTCTCTCCCCTTCCCCCCAACCCTCGCGCTCATGCCTCGTGTGTCTCTCTTGTTGCCCCCCGCTCATGCCTGTGTCTGTCTCCTGTTCTCCCCACCCCCCGCTCATGCCCCGTGCCTGTGTCCTGTTCCCCCCACCCCCCGCTCACGCCCTGTGTCTATCTCCTGTTGCCCCCACCCCCCTGCTCATGCCCTGTGTCTGCCTCCTGTTCCCCCACCCGCTCATGCCCCGTGTCTGTCTCTTGTCCCCCCACCCGCGCATGCCCCGTGTCTCTCTCTTGTTGCCCCCCGCTCATGCCTGTGTCTGTCTCCTGTTCTCCCCACCCCCTGCTCATGCCCCGTGTCTGTCTCCTGTTCCCCCCACCCATCGCTCATGCCCCGTGTCTGTCTCCTGTTCCCCCCACCCCCCGCTCATGCGCCGAGTCTCTCCTGTTCCCCCCTCCCCCCACTCATGCCCCATGTCTCTCCTGTTGCCCCCACCCCCCGCTCATGCCCCGTGTCTGTCTCCTGTTGCCCCCCACCCCCCGCTCATGCCCTGTATCTGTCTCCTGTTCTCCCCACCCCGTTCATGCTCCGTGTCTGTCTCCTGATCCCCTCCACCCCCCGCTCATGCCCCGTGTCTGTCTCCTGTTGCCCCCCACCCCCCGCTCATGCCCCGTGTCTGTCTCCTGTTGCCCGCCACCCCCGCTCATGCCCCGTGTCTGTCTCCTGTTGCCCCCCAGCCCCGCTCATGCCCTGTGTCTGTCTCCTGTTCTCCCCACCCCATTCATGCTCCGTGTCTGTCTCCTGATCCCCTCCACCCCCCGCTCATGCCCCGTGTCTGTCTCCTGTTGCCCCCCACCCCCCGCTCATGCCCTGTGTCTGTCTCCTGTTGCCCCCCACCCCCGCTCATGCCCCGTGTCTGTCCCCTGTTCCCCCACCCCCCGCTCATGCCCCGTGTCTCTCTCCTGTTGCCCCAACCCCTGCTCATGCCCCGTGTCTGTCTCCTGTTCTCCCCACCCCCGCTCATGCCCCGTATCTGTCTCCTGTTCCCCTCATGTACCGTGTCTGTCTCCTGTTGCCCCCCACGTCCCCCGCTCATGCTCCGTGTCTGTCTCCTGTTCTCCCCACCCCCCGCTCATGCCCCGTGCCTGTGTCCTGTTCCCCCCACCCCCCGCTCATGCCCTGTGTCTATCTCCTGTTGCCCCCACACCCCTGCTCATGCCCTTGTCTGTCTCCGGTTCCCCCACCCACTCATGCCCCGTGTCTGTCTCTTATTCCCCCACCCGCGTATGCCCCGTGTCTCTCTCTTGTTGGCCCCCGCTCATGCCTGTGTATGTCTCCTGTTCTCCCCACCCCCCGCTCATGCCCCGTGTCTGTCTCCTGTTCCTCCCACCCCCCGCTCATGCCCCGTGTCTGTCTCCTGTTGCCCCCCACCCCCCCGCTCATGCCCTGTGTCTGTTCTCCCCACCCCCACTCATGCCCCATGTCTGTTGTTCCCCCCACCCCCCGCTCATGCCCCGTGTGTGTCTCCTGTTCCCCCCACCCATCGCTCATGCCCCGTGTCTGTCTCCTGTTCCCCTCACCCCCCGCTCATGCGCCGTGTCTCTCCTGTTGCCTCCACCCCCACTCATGCCCCGTGTCTCTCCTGTTGCCCCCACCCCCCGCTCATGCCCCGTGTCTGTCTCCTGTTGCCCCCCACCCCCCGCTCATGCCCTGTGTCTGTCTCCTGTTCTCCCCACCCCCGTTCATGCTCCGTGTCTGTCTCCTGTTCCCCTCCACCCCCCGCTCATGCCCCGTGTCTGTCTCCTGTTGCACCCCACCCCCCGCTCATGCCCCGTGTCTGTCTCCTGTTGCCCCCCACCCCCGCTCATGCCCAGTGTCTGTCTCCTGTTGCCCCCCACACCCCGCTCATGCCCGTGTCTGTCTCTGTTGTTCCCCCCACCCCCCGCTCATGCCCCATGTCTCCATGTCTGTCTCCTGTTCCCCCACCCCCGCGCATGCCCCGTGTCTCTCTCCTGTTGCCCCCCAACCCCCGCTCATGCCCCGTGTCTGTCTCCTGTACCCCCCACCACCTGCTCATGCCCCATGTCTGTCTCCTTTACCCCCCCACCTCCCGCTCATGCCCCGTGTCTGTCTCCTGTTGCCCCCCGCTCATGCCCTGTGTCTGTCTCCTGTCCCGTGTCTCTCTCCTGTTGCCCCCCACCCCCGCTCATGCCCCGTGTCTGTCTCCTGTACCCCCCACCGCCCCGCTCATGCCCCGTGTCTCTCTCCTGTTGCCCCCACCCCCTGCTCATGCCCCGTGTCTGTCTCCTGTACCCCCCACCCTCCGCTCATGTCCCGTGTCTCTCTCCTGTTGCCCCCCACTCACCCGCTCATGCCCCGTGTCTGTCTTCTGTTCCCCCCACCCCCCGCTCATGCCCCGTGTCTGTCTCCTGTTCCCCCCACCCCCCGCTCATGCCCCGTGTCTGTCTCCTTTTGCCCCCACCCATGCCCCGTGTCTGTCTCCTGTACCCCCCCACTCCACGCTCATGCCCCGTGTCTCTCTCCTGTTGCCCCCCACCCCCGCTCATGCCCCGTGTCTGTCTCCTGTTCTTCCCAACCCCGCTCATGCCCCGTATCTGTCTCATGTTCCCCCCCATCCCCTGCTCATGCCCCGTGTCTGTCTCCTGTTCTCCCCACCCCCCGCTCATGCCCCGTGTCTGTCTCCTGTTCTCCCCACCCCCGCTCCTGCCCCGTGTCTCTCTCCTGTTGGCCCCACCCCCCGCTCATGCCCCGTGTCTGTCTCCTGTTGCCCCCAACCCCCGCTCATGCCCCGTGTCTCCCTCATGTTCCCCCACCCCCCGCTCATGCCCCTTGTCTCTCTCCTTCCCCCCCCACCCCCGCTCATGTCCCGTGTGTGCCCTGTACCCACCCGCTCATGCCCCGTGTCTCCCTCGAGTTCCTCCCCACCCCCCGCTCATACCTCGTGTCTCCCTCATGTTCCTCCCCACGCGCTGCTCATGCCCCGTGTTCCCTTCCTTTTCCCCCCACCCCCTGCTCATGCCCCGTTTGTACCCTGTTCCCTCTCACCCCCCACTCATGTGTCTCCCCTCTTCCCCCCACCCCCCGCTCATGCCCTGTTGTGTTCTTTATACACCCCGCCTTCCCTTTCCATGGTGGCCATCTTGGTAAAAGATGTTCCTTCCTACACCGGGTCGCTGCATGTATCCCGGTGTAGGAAGGAAAATCTTTTTGTTTTTTTTACCACCCGTCGTTCCCACTTTGAGGACATAAGATGTTAGTGGTCTTCATCTATTGAAAAGGATGTTATGGTGACGTTGCACTAATAAAAACCTTTAAAATTTAGTTTAAAAAAAATTGTTACAGGGACTTTATGGTTAGGTTGCACTAATAAAAACCTATGAAATTCAATGAAAAAACTTTGTTAAAGGGACATTATGGTTAAGTTGCGCTACTAAAAACCTATGAAATTCAGTGAAAAAACTTTGTTAAAGGGACGTTATGGTTAAGTTGTGCTACTAAAAACCTATGAAATTCAGTGAAAAAACTTTGTCAAAGGGACGTTATGGTTCCAAGTAAAACCGAAAAACCCTTGAAATTCGCCAGTTATGGTAATCTAAGCAACCATAACTCGCGCCACCACCGTGCACTGCTAAGACTAACACCCAGGACATCAAAGATGACATCACAAATGTCATTGATGACATCACTGATGACATCACATGTCTGGCTCGCTCTTTTTTCTTTTGCTGACATATCTAGGCCACATGGTTTTCTTCTGTAACAGTCAGAAACTAAAAATGTTATTTTATTTGTAGACGTATCCTTCAAGTAGTACATTTGTGATGTCATCTTTGATGTCCTGGGTGTTAGTGTTAGCAGTGCACGGTGGCGGCGCGAGTTATGGTAGCTTATCTTACCATAACTGCCGAATTTCAGGGGGTTTTCGGTTTTACTTTGAACCATAACGTCCCTTTAACAACGTTTTTTCACTGAATTTCATAGGGTTTTAGTAGCGCAACTTAACCATAACGGCCCTTTAATAAAGTTTTTTTACTGAATTTCATAGGTTTTTAGTAGCGCAACTTAACCATAACGTCCATTTAACAAAGTTTTTTTACTGAATTTCATAGTTTTTTAGTAGCACAACTTAACAATAATAACTTTGACTTTATGCATATATAATATGGAACATACTGAACCCTTTCTACTGAATTTGACGGTCTGCAGACATGTTTGGCAACAGTACCACCACCTAAAAACTCTGGGGAGGTATGTGTAATAGTTATATCATAACATAGGAACATTTAACAAATTCACAAAGCAGCACACATACAAAGTATATGTAGTAATACTTAAAAAATGTTACCCATATATGTAACACACTAACCATTCATGTAAATACAATATGTTTTAAAATGGAATATACCAAAAGAAGATAAAGTGGCTTCCACCATAATTACCTCACAGACGCTCCACAACCAACAGCAAGACCAGACGTATACACTACCAATTACACATCTCACCAGACACAGTAAGTGCACTTCTTTTTACTCATATATTTATAAACTTTCTATATTAGAAAAAAAAAACATATTACTTTTTTGTTTTCTCACAGAAATGTGTAGTACTCTCGACTGGCTAGAGGAGAATTTCCCACAAGAGGAAATGTTACAAAATAGTCCACCTAATGGTACACATTTTACTATATAAACCAATTAATAAATATTAATTTGTATACATTTAACATATACATTTTTTTTATTACAGACCATACAAAAATTCCAAGCATCTCACAACAACAATCAGAGGATGTCACTCTACAGCAGAAAATCAAAAAATGGAAGACCGTATGCAAAATTTTATGGATTTGAAAAACTTTGTGGAAAATTATGTGAAACCCCCAACAGCACACCATTGTCCAACCTGCACTTGTCCCCCCTCACCCTATCCCACGCAGTTAACCCCAAACCCTGTCTATGGACCAAAGTGTTTCAATGAGCTTTCCTTCCCTTCTTCACCTGATCCCAGTTATCTAGATATCCCTAATTCTCCTGTTTTTGTTTCCGTTTCTGCCCCACCTTCCCAGTCATAATTGTATATATATATGAAATAAAGTTACTTTTCTTATATTGTGTTGTAATTACTTTCAGTTCCTTGTTATAAAATCAATTTAGGTGTCCACGGACACCGCGGTTGTTTGGAAATGTTCGTAAAGAAACAAAAATGTAACTGTCCTGAGGACACTACATCTGTCCGTAATGTTCTCATGCAAGTTGAAAATGTTCTAAGAACACTCGTAGTGTCCTGAAATGTTCGTAAATAAACGAAAATGGAGGTGTCCTTAAGAACACTATGCCTATTCGTAGTGTTCGGTAGCAAGCAGAAACTGTTCTAAGAACACTCGTGGTGTCCTGAATTGTTCGTAAATAAATGAAAATGGAGGTGTGCTTGAAACGCTATGTCTGTCCGTATTGTTAGCAAATAAATTAAACTGTGCTAAGAACAAACGGCTGTCCGTAACTGTTTGTTTTACATGTGACACAGTTTTAATTAGTTCAGGACCCGAACACTGTCCGCAGAACATCAACACACATGCGCAAAATAATGTCCGTACATTGGGTGTCCTGCGGACGACCGCTACCTTAGCGAACATGCTCACAAAACAATCATGTGACCGCGCCCACGCTCATCTTGTGCTCTAAATGCAGATACTGTTCGTGTCCCCGACCAGTTTAAAAGTACATTTCCAAGTAATCCACAATATTTCTCATTAAAAAATCACCATACCACAAATCCCACATACTAATCCTAACTTTCCACATAGTTTTTGTGACTTTTTGAACCTTTTTTGATGTTCGATCTGTCTTGCGGACGGCGCGCATGTCCGCGACCCGCGCACAAGCACGCCGATATAAGACCACGCCCTAGAGTGCATTCTCATTGTGTTTCTGACTATTCCACAGAGCACACTGCATTTTGCTGCATACTTTGCAGATGTTCAGATTTCCATCTCCAAGCCTATGACATCCATGGCTCGACTATTACCACATGGTGCTACATCTGCCTCAGTACCACCCCCACCCCCTCCAGCACCACCATTTCCCCAAGGGCCTGAAGAGGGGAACAGGAGTGAGGATACAGAGGAGGAAGAAGAGGATGACGAGAATGAGGTAGAGGAAATCCCTACTACCCGCCGTCGGCGTGAATCTTGGGTGTGGCGGTTGTTTACCGTTCATGGAAACGGTCCTAAGTCTCATGCGAATTGTGTCACCTGTAATGAGTGCAAAATGGTACTCAGTCGCAGGAAGCATGATTCGTATAGCTTTAGGACCACTACCATGAAGCGACACCTGCGCTCATTCTACACTTGGGCCATTCGCAAGGTTGTACCTTGCGAGAAGCGTAGTAGGTTGATTGCCTCTACTTCATCCTCCGTTCCTGATCCTGTCACCACAAGGAACACCTCTGTGGGACAGCGTCTTCCTAAGCTGCCTCACAGGCCATACAGAATTCTGATGACCCTTACCTTTTGAGGGTCACAGTTGTATGTGTGTACTGTGACACAGTACTCTTCAGGGGGGAGCGACTTCGGAGTGCTTTTGAGACAAGCACTAGAAGACCTGCTCACTACCCAAATAAAACCCACTCTACATCTTCCTCTCTCAGCTCGCCCTTTCTTATCCCTTTGGTTGGTGTCACCCTCCCTTAACCCTCCTTTCCCTCCTCTCCTAGTGTGTCGTGTATAAAAAAGAACAAAAAAAATACAAAATAACAAAAATCAAAAAAAAATAAGGCTCTTTTCAGAGCCGCCTTTCACAGTTAACAAATAGAAGTGAAGATACATAAAGCATAGCCATTTCCATTTCGTGAAAGTCCGCGGACGGTCCGCGAACAGAAAAACAATTGCATTGCTACCCTATTGAAACCAATGCATTTTTCTCTAACAGGAAGTGGTGGGTCTGAAAAGAGCCTTTGGGAGGTGTTTGAATGTAAAACATTTTAACTACATAAGACGTACTTCAAAACGAATTCTGTATTTCTAAAAAAGGTCGCAATGCATTTTGTACATTTCTCAGAAAAATCTGATTGCCAGCATAAGTAAGATGGACTCCATCTTTGCGAAAAATGTATGTACTACGAAACAAAATATTTTCATTGTTAAAAGAGGGCATGCCAAAATCTCTTAGGAAGGCACAAACAGCCTTGTTAACATTACGCCTTGCTTTCCACATTTGTGGACCACATGAAAAAGAACGAAGCCACACTTGTCTCTGCGCAATCCGTGAAAAAATTATTTTAGAGTTTGGAAACATGTCTATTATCTTCTGAAGTCCTTCTTTCATTGCAAATTGCAAAGAAATTCCAGACACATGTCCTAAACTGTTCCCTCCACAATTAATTACAATTATGTCTGGATGTTCCTCTATCTTCAAAGTTGCACAGAGAGGTAGTAAGTCCAACCATTTCATTCCACACACTCCATGCCAGTGCACTTCCACATGTGGGAATCCAAGATCTATAGTTACTCCACAGCTTTCTGCATGAACCTTCAACCAATGAATCCACGAGTCTCTCAAAATCCATACAATCTGTGTTTTGAAACACTCAGCCATAGCTATCTGTTCTTCTCTCTGCAAAAACAATATATGAGAAAACCTCTCCTAGCACAACACACTCACTAAACTTTACTGACCAATCCCTTGCTTCATCCAATCTCATTTCCATACCTCCCCTCCCCAAATTCCCTGGATGTAATACGCGGTGTCCTAGAACTACCGCCATGTCCGCGAACGTATCGTAACATGTACAGCCCTTCTACCATTTCGATTTCACTCTCTGTGCCATTCCCTCATTGGATGTAGCTAAGCAATCACATGACCATCCACCAATCAAATCCAATAACTCTACGTGTAACTGCATCATCATAGAGCAGCACTACAAATGTACGTGTATCTCTCTGAGTATAAGTCTCATACCATTGACAACCACGATCTACGAGAAGTACTATACAAATCTCCAATATTTCTACTTACAGCTTGGTCCATATCCATATACATGAACAGAAAGTACAAGTATGCATATTTTCTACACAGTACATGAACACATTTTCTAACCGACTTTTACCTTCTATAATCTGAAAAATGAATGGATGATCATTGTTTCATTGTCCTAAAATGACCTGTCACTTACAAACCTTTATATCGTTTAATTTCTTCATACACACACACACACATGCAAATACTATTAAACTAACATTTTTGAAATAAAATATATACACGACATATAATCACACAAAATAACATACACACTCTATGATCAAATCTCAAACAATAATATTTGTAGAAACACATAATTGGTTTTAATTTTTTTCGTTTATATAAGTACTTACATACATTTATATAGGACAAGCAGACTATGATATTCACTCACTGTTACGTGCAAAGGCAGGCTATGACACATAGCTTTCAACTCACACGCTTTTGGCGGGTGTCACTCGCCTTGTAAAGGACTGACTCACCCGCCAAGCCTCCTGCACGCCCATTCATTCCAATGGGCATCTCACCCGCCAAAAACAAAATCTGGTGATTTCACCTGCCTTTGCGACACACATGGTTGAGAGCTATGATGACAATGACTCACTATTACGTGGAAAAGCTTAGTTACAAGAATAATGGTATACATTGGTAGATTATGAATTCCACAAACCATAGTAAAGATATTTTCTTTCCTACTCTTAGTCATAATATAGTTTTAATGGTTTTCAGGAAGGCGCTGAGCATTTCAATTTTTAAAAAATCTATGTCTAAAATGAAAACAGTGCTATATAGCAACCAAATTACTCATTTCTTTCTTTTACAATTGCAGTGAAGCCCATTCTCCTGAATAGAAGCAGCCGATTTTGATTTACAAAGAACAACTAAGAAGCAAACTACTCATTTTTGAAAAAAAAGTAAGTAGATTGTTACCATAATATTTGATTTATAACTCACACGCACTGTACGGTGCATTAATGGTATTTCTGTGCCTGAAAATAGAGATTCTTCACCATTCTGACCAAAAATCCCCCCGTCTTAAACAGTGATCTTTTGTCAGAATGGCCCTCAAATTCCTATTTTTCGGCACACAAATTACCCAACTCAGCCGCTAGAATGTAGATGTTGTAGAACAAACAACTGTTTTAATTGTATAGCTTTACCTATATTATTTATTCTTCTCCACACCACCGGCTTACTTTTTTCTGTCATCTGAACCCCAGTTTAGTAACACATTAATTGAAGAATACCCATCCCTAGTAGTTCAACTTCCCAATTCACAATCACACACCGTAACATACATCTTTATCATCTTACTCAAACAATCATGCACACAACACACATGCATTGCAGAAAACCCCAACCCATACCTTCTGTATTTTTTTCAACAGACGCTAAAGAATGCCCACCAAAAAGCAACTCCGTAGAAAGGGACGCAGAAGTAGAGCAAATGAAAAGAAAAGTCTCCAACATAAACACCCATCTATAGCAGAATTTGTAAAAAACGTTGAAACGCAAGAGCTAATACAGTCATGTTGTGAAACAGAAGAGGTTTCTAGTGCAAAAACTTTGCCTCCTCTATCACAAAGTAAAACGACCCAAAAAACTATTAACAGAAAATCAACTATCACTACAAATAAAACGTCTTCTATAAATCTTGATATAGTACAAAGTAAGCATACCAAGAAAAGTATATTAGCCAAAATGTTCTGTCACAAAGTCTTTCAAAATCTGATAAAAACAGGAGAGAAACCAGGTTCAACACTTCAAACCTATCGTAGGAAAGTAATCTTAGAAGCGTTGATAGACAGTGCAATTCTTCTCAAAAGAAACTTATTTATTGTTGTGTTAAACAGAATTAAACCACTAACAAAACTAATAACTAAATTTCAAAAAAGACTTCTCAATAAACGAAAAGTGAACAGAAATAACTTCTTAAATATCTGTGGAGGTGAATGTAGTCACACTACAAGCACAGAACCATACTTTAATGAAGAAGCGTACAAACAAAAGCAAACAAATACAATTGCCATACATAGCAGTGGTCGAGGTTATGAAAAAGTTAATAATAACATAATGGAACAAGAAGTACTCCTTACAAAAATATGCCCTGAAAACTTAGATTTACCCCTCCATTCGACTGAATCAGAACATCTAATTTACACATGGCCATGCACGTCAATGTGTAACACTCCCAAAAAAATGTTCAAATCTTTACGCCTATTCCTCAATCAATATGTGAAAAGCAAAGACAAAATCAAAATTAAAATACTGCACAGTATGGATGCTTGTCCAGTACGCAAGCACACAGGACTGCAAGGACATTTGTTGGCCTGCATATCAGGAGCTACTTGCAAAACAACCTTCCATGATATCAAAAGGATATCAACACATCATGCAAGTATAAGAAATCTAGTTTATAAACTGTATTATGCAAAAAGTCCTGCTTTAGCACTAGCCAATTTAAATAACATTCTTCTACATGGTACACCAAAAGACCTACTAGAAGAAATCGAGTATATACAGAAAAAATATTTTGGAAATGAAACCCACTTACAAAATGAATTAGCTGTCAACCAACTTCGTAACAAATCTGCACATGGCAACCTTTCACTACACACATACAAAAAAGAAACACAAAGCACTTCAGCTGAAGTACCAAACCACGTGTGTGTATGTTGCCGCAGAACGTGTTATAAAAGTAACACAAAAACTATAGACCTTTCATACAAAATAGAAGACAATGAAGATTCTAAATGGTTTGAATTAGCTCTCTACCTTATAGCAGAAAACAAATACGAAATAACTGACCCCATAATACTTTGCAGTTACTGCACTACCAAACTTGACAACAACCAAACTCCTTCATGTGCTATCTCAAATAACTTGGAATTACATCCACTACCAAAACTCCTTCAACAACTTAATTTATATGAGAGCATCATAATTCAAACAGTTCATCCATTTCAAGCAATAATACGCCTTCAACCAAAAACTGCAAAATTACCTCCCTCTGAATTAGTGAAAGGTATTCGTGGAAATGTAGTGTATTTACCATTAGATCTAAAAGAAAATGTGCACACTCTAGGAGTGCAACGTCCAATGCAACAATCTTTAATTATCTTGGTAAATGGAGTACCTACAAAAGACAAAAAAAATTGTCAACAACTGGTAGATTTACATAAAGTTAGAGAAGTCCTGCAATATCTGAAAGAGAATAATGATTATTACAAAGAAATGAATATCGAAGAAAACTTGAAAGATACAACTGAAATAATTCAAGAGACACAAGAAACTGGTCAATTTGAGCTCCTAGATCCTGCTAAAATAGCAAACACTTTAGACCATTATACAATTCACCCATTGCACTCTAATGACACCAGAGAAGATGCACTGGAAACGTACCAAATGTGTGAAACAAAACGATCACCAATCAGCATATGGGAAAAAAGTATAGAAGCACGTGCTTTTCCTCTACTCTTTCCTACTGGCAAAGGAGGAAGATACGATGATAGACCTGTTCAAATATCAGCATCAGAATATCACTCATTACGAATGTATTCTGAAGATCCCAGATTTCGACAAAATTTGGAATACATATTCTACCTACTCTTTGAAAGTGAACTAGCAACTTTATATTACGGAGTTGCACACATATTAAAATCAGGATCACACTTTCAAAATATGACAGCCACACAATTATTACAAAAAGTTCAACAAAAAGATGAGGTTTTAAAGGCAAATCTCACAAATCTATTAGCAAATATGCGAGGTACTAAAGAGTACTGGTTTCGACGCCATGGAGATGTACGTTGTATGATCAGAAACCTTGGCCCACCCACTTGGTTTGTTACATTAAGTTGCGCAGAATATGCATGGGAAAATTTACATGCTTTCCTACGCATATCAAACGAAAACAAAACAAACATAGATATACTAACACCTGGAGAACTTTGTTCACAGGATCCTGTTAATGTTTCTAGATATTTTCACCATCGCTTCATTGCTATGGTACATTTTATTTGTAATAAAACTGTTCCTCCCCTTGGAGAAGTGCAACACTTCTTTTGGAGAAAAAAATACCAAGCCAGAGGAGCGCCACATGTCCACATGCTTTTATGGATCAAAGATGCTCCTAAATTTGGTCAAGCCAGTGATGTCACTGTTTTACAGTTTATTGAAAAATATGTCACTTGTGAAATTCCGTCAGAATCCACAAATAGTGATCTTCATGCAAAAATCTTACAATTCCAAAGACACAAATGTGGCAAATATTGTCGTCGCAAATACAAAAACAAAGGGAAATACTACACCAAATGCCGATTTGGTTTCCCTAGAGCAGTTACAAATACAGGTCAAGTGAACAACCTCATGTCTTCAGTTAGACATAGTGTTAAAGGTAAGTCACCTAAAAATACATATTGCATAAAAAGAAAAGAAGAAGAAAAATAAATCAATGATTACAATGCAATCATTGCCCACTTGTGGAATGCAAACATAGATGTGCAGTACATTGCAGACAATTCTACTGCAGTTGCACGATATGTCACAGCATACTTAACCAAATCAGAAAAGACAGAGCTCCAAGACCTCTGGAATGACCTGTCATCAGATAAAACAGTGTCTCAGAAATGATACAGTTTGGGCATAAAAATGCTGTCCCATAGAGAATGTGGATCCTATGAAGCAGCTGATCGATTAACTGGTACTGCATTGTATGGTAAATCTGCAAATATAGTATGGCTAAGTCTTGGTCCAGCTAAATCTAGAAAAAGAGTTCTAAAATCATACGAAGATATAGAAACAATAGCCAAACATGATCCCAACAGCCAAGACATTTTAAAAAACAATTTATTGAACACATACTACCCAAACAGGAGTACCACTTTGGAAACCATGCGTCTATACCACATAGCCCAAAACTACACATACAAAAATAATATAAAACCTGATGAGCAAAACCGTAAATACAAAGTGACAAACTGTGATGGCAGCTTAGTAAAACTCACCAAACCAAATTTAATTAATCATATCAAATTGTCATTAAAGACTCCTCAATATAAAGAAATATATTACATGTCCCTGCTACAACTCTTCAAACCATGGAGAAAAGAAGAAGAAATACTAGATACCTATGACTCATATGAAGACGCTTTCAAAGCCAATGAAAGCAGTATAACTGATGTAAACTTTGCACAGTACAAAACAATGTTGCACAATGTTCAGCAACACGAAGAGGAACTCCAGGCCCAACTAGATAAGGACACTCCTGACAGTAGTCAACCTTCTGTCACAGAAAGCCAAGAACCACTGGGAGAACCACTAATAACAAATGAGGCAGAATTAGCTATGATAGAAGTAGAAAACACCATGTGTCACCATGAAGATAAAGAAGACTTAACTACACTACAATCAAAACTAAACAAAGAGCAACGTAGCATTTTTCAAGAAATAACAAAAGAAATTGCACATGATGTGCAACATGAAAACAAAGAATGCACCTGCCAAAATTACAAACCTATACTATTGTAATTCAGTGGTGAAGCTGGTTCTGGCAAAACATTCCTAATCAAAATCATCAGTAAGTTCCTTCAACAATTGACAAAAAACAAACTGTCAGCTGTTGTCACTGCCCCCACAGGTTTAGCTGCCTACAACATAGGTGGTGTCACTTTACACCGATTACTACTCCTGCCAGTAGAACACCAAAACAAGTTAGATTATTACAAACTTTCTGCAGAAGCTGCAATGGAAGTACGCAGAGTATTGAAACAAATGAAAATGCTACTAAAAGATGAAGTGAGCATGGTGTCCAACCTAATGTTGGCTTTGATTCACCTCAGATTACAAGAAGTACTCAAAACAAACTATGAAGAGCTCTTTGCAGGAAAACACATCATTGTTTTCGGAGATTTTCTTCAATTGACACCTGTAAAAGGTGAGCCTATTTTTAAAACATTAGGACACAAACTCTGCCGTAAAACTGTTGGCAGCATTGGAAATGTCAACCTTTGGCAACATTTCCAATACAGAGAATTAACAGAAAACATGTGCCAATCTGCAGATCTCACGTATGCCAACATCTTAAAAAGTATCAGAGTTGGTATACTTTCTAGAGAAGCAGAAGCAATATTGAAAACCTGGCACATTCATGCACTTTATGGTGATAATGCATGTGCTACAGATGTTATGGAACAATTAGCCCACAAAAATGTCAATTGTTTGGCCTTAATGCCAACTCTTGCAAGCTGTTTCAAATTCAATGAAATAATGTTAAGCAAAGAAATGCAAACAATTATGGAAATTAGCGCCACAGACAAACTAGATGTACATGGAATGACACTACCCATGTGTGACCAAGCCACAGCAAGACTAAATAGTTTAGAAAAATCAATCTCAAACACAACAGGCTTGGAAAAGATTTTAAAATTATCCTTAAATTGCAGAGTAATGCTTAAACGTAACCTTGACGTGGACCAAGGACTAGTTAATGGAGCACTGGGTACAGTTGTTGGCTTTCAAACATGCCCACGTGACAACAAAATTCAGTTTGTCAATATTCTCTTTGACAAACTTTCAGAAGTAAAAAGAATAGGACGCTCACCAGCTCCATTCCTTCTCTTCAAAGACATGTATGTACGCAGAGAACAATTTTCTCTAACTCTTGCATACGCAGTCACCATTCATAAATCACAAGGTCTTACTCTAGACAAAGCAATGATAGACATTGGTAACACAGTCTTTAAAGAAGGCATGAGCTACGTAGCACTGTCACACCTACGTACAATTGACGGTCTATTTCTAAGAAACTTTGATGCAAGCAAAGTAAACGCTGATATTCCTTGCATTTTAGAATACAATAGACTTCTTTCACTATACACCCCCATCTACAAACATATCCTGTTCCACAAAAAATGTTCTAAAAGAAAACTAAATCAAACAGAAATTCAACAGGATGACACTGCAAATCCTTCAAAGAGAGTAAAAGAAGCTAATACTTCATCAATTACAACAAGCAAAGAAGAACCTATTAGTGAAAGTAAATCAGGTACTTCTTCAAAGAAGGAACACAAACTCTGAAAAAATCATTAGGACACAGAACTATCTGGTCCATTCAAATTTTCAAATGAAACTGGTATAAATTGCTGCACAAATGTAGCAATGAATATTCTTTTTCAATTGCCACCAATTGTTAACAACATTTACTTACACAGTACAGACCAAATGTGTTTGCAAATGTTAGTCCTTCATAGAAATGCAACAAATAATCCTAACAACACGTGTAGTGTTCACAGAATAGGACAAGAATTGGACTACTGTGCTGGAATGGTGAGGTTCACTATAAACCCAGAAGATGATCCACAAGAATTTCTAATGTACTTACTACAAGTACTCAAAAACAAAAACATACCTATAAATGAAATCTTCCAGATTTCATACATGTGGAAACATACATGCAAATGTTAGTACTTCACAGAAATGCAGCAAACAATCCTGACAACACGTATAGTGTTTTTGGAATAAGACAACAATTGGACTACTGTGCTGGAATGGTGAAATTCACTATAAAATCACAGGAAGATCCACAAGAATTTCTAATGTACTTACTATTAGTACTGGAAAACAAAAACATACCTATAAATGAAATCTTCCAGATTTCATACATGTGGAAACATACATGCACTCTCTGCAACAATGTGACACAAGAACAAATCCCCAATGAGCGCTTTGTCTATATATCCATACCTAATTGTGAATCCGTTCCATTTCAGCAACTTGTACAAAATGCAAACCATGGTAGATTATGTTCTACCTGCAATTCGGATAATCGCTCCACGTTACTAATACAAACACATAGTAAATATGTAATACTAATGCTTCTACATTACAATGCAGATGGTACGAAAAACAACTGCAAGCTGATTGGATTCACACATGGTGAAATATCACTTGGTAGGAAAACCTTCACAACAATAGGTATAATCTACCACGCAGGAGCCACAACCAACTCAGGGCACTACACTGCATATATAAAAAAGAATGTGGATGGTTTGAATGTAATGATAGTACCGTTACTCTAAAGCAGAGATTACCAGCTAATCTTACAAACGCGTATTTAATGTTCTTAAAACCAAAATTTGATAACTGAACTGTACTTAAACCTTAAGTACACTTGTAGTAAAAAGATATAAACTGTCACAATATTTCAAAACCTATCTAATCAGCTTGCAGTTGTTTTTCGTACCATCTGCATTGTAATGTAGAAGCATTAGTATTACATATTTACTATGTGTTTGTATTAGTAACGTGGAGCGATTATCCGAATTGCAGGTAGAACATAATCTACCATGGTTTGCATTTTGTACAAGTTGCTGAAATGGAACGGATTCACAATTAGGTATGGATATATAGACAAAGCGCTCATTGGGGATTTGTTCTTGTGTCACATTGTTGCAGAGAGTGCATGTATGTTTCCACATGTATGAAATCTGGAAGATTTCATTTATAGGTATGTTTTTGTTTTCCAGTACTAATAGTAAGTACATTAGAAATTCTTGTGGATCTTCCTGTGATTTTATAGTGAATTTCACCATTCCAGCACAGTAGTCCAATTGTTGTCTTATTCCAAAAACACTATACGTGTTGTCAGGATTGTTTGCTGCATTTCTGTGAAGTACTAACATTTGCATGTATGTTTCCACATGTATGAAATCTGGAAGATTTCATTTATAGGTATGTTTTTGTTTTTGAGTACTTGTAGTAAGTACATTAGAAATTCTTGTGGATCATCTTCTGGGTTTATAGTGAACCTCACCATTCCAGCACAGTAGTCCAATTCTTGTCCTATTCTGTGAACACTACACGTGTTGTTAGGATTATTTGTTGCATTTCTATGAAGGACTAACATTTGCAAACACATTTGGTCTGTACTGTGTAAGTAAATGTTGTTAACAATTGGTGGCAATTGAAAAAGAATATTCATTGCTACATTTGTGCAGCAATTTATACCAGTTTCATTTGAAAATTTGAATGGACCAGATAGTTCTGTGTCCTAATGATTTTTTCAGAGTTTGTGTTCCTTCTTTGAAGAAGTACCTGATTTACTTTCACTAATAGGTTCTTCTTTGCTTGTTGTAATTGATGAAGTATTAGCTTCTTTTACTCTCTTTGAAGGATTTGCAGTGTCATCCTGTTGAATTTCTGTTTGATTTAGTTTTCTTTTAGAACATTTTTTGTGGAACAGGATATGTTTGTAGATGGGGGTGTATAGTGAACGAAGTCTATTGTATTCTAAAATGCAAGGAATATCAGCGTTTACTTTGCTTGCATCAAAGTTTCTTAGAAATAGACCGTCAATTGTACGTAGGTGTGACAGTGCTACGTAGCTCATGCCTTCTTTAAAGACTGTGTTACCAATGTCTATCATTGCTTTGTCTAGAGTAAGACCTTGTGATTTATGAATGGTGACTGCGTATGCAAGAGTTAGAGAAAATTGTTCTCTGCGTACATACATGTCTTTGAAGAGAAGGAATGGAGCTGGTGAGCGTCCTATTCTTTTTACTTCTGAAAGTTTGTCAAAGAGAATATTGACAAACTGAATTTTGTTGTCACGTGGGCATGTTTGAAAGCCAACAACTGTACCCAGTGCTCCATTAACTAGTCCTTGGTCCACGTCAAGGTTACGTTTAAGCATTACTCTGCAATTTAAGGATAATTTTAAAATCTTTTCCAAGCCTGTTGTGTTTGAGATTGATTTTTCTAAACTATTTAGTCTTGCTGTGGCTTGGTCACACATAGGTAGTGTCATTCCATGTACATCTAGTTTGTCTGTGGCGCTAATTTCCATAATTGTTTGCATTTCTTTGCTTAACATTATTTCATTGAATTTGAAACAGCTTGCAAGAGTTGGCATTAAGGCCAAACAATTGACATTTTTGTGGGCTAATTGTTCCATAACATCTGTAGCACATGCATTATCACCATAAAGTGCATGAATGTGCCAGGTTTTCAATATTGCTTCTGCTTCTCTAGAAAGTATACCAACTCTGATACTTTTTAAGATGTTGGCATACGTGAGATCTGCAGATTGGCACATGTTTTCTGTTAATTCTCTGTATTGGAAATGTTGCCAAAGGTTGACATTTCCAATGCTGCCAACAGTTTTACGGCAGAGTTTGTGTCCTAATGTTTTAAAAATAGGCTCACCTTTTACAGGTGTCAATTGAAGAAAATCTCCGAAAACAATGATGTGTTTTCCTGCAAAGAGCTCTTCATAGTTTGTTTTGAGTACTTCTTGTAATCTGAGGTGAATCAAAGCCAACATTAGGTTGGACACCATGCTCACTTCATCTTTTAGTAGCATTTTCATTTGTTTCAATACTCTGCGTACTTCCATTGCAGCTTCTGCAGAAAGTTTGTAATAATCTAACTTGTTTTGGTGTTCTACTGGCAGGAGTAGTAATCGGTGTAAAGTGACACCACCTATGTTGTAGGCAGCTAAACCTGTGGGGGCAGTGACAACAGCTGACAGTTTGTTTTTTGTCAATTGTTGAAGGAACTTACTGATGATTTTGATTAGGAATGTTTTGCCAGAACCAGCTTCACCACTGAATTACAATAGTATAGGTTTGTAATTTTGGCAGGTGCATTCTTTGTTTTCATGTTGCACATCATGTGCAATTTCTTTTGTTATTTCTTGAAAAATGCTACGTTGCTCTTTGTTTAGTTTTGATTGTAGTGTAGTTAAGTCTTCTTTATCTTCATGGTGACACATGGTGTTTTCTACTTCTATCATAGCTAATTCTGCCTCATTTGTTATTAGTGGTTCTCCCAGTGGTTCTTGGCTTTCTGTGACAGAAGGTTGACTACTGTCAGGAGTGTCCTTATCTAGTTGGGCCTGGAGTTCCTCTTCGTGTTGCTGAACATTGTGCAACATTGTTTTGTACTGTGCAAAGTTTACATCAGTTATACTGCTTTCATTGGCTTTGAAAGCGTCTTCATATGAGTCATAGGTATCTAGTATTTCTTCTTCTTTTCTCCATGGTTTGAAGAGTTGTAGCAGGGACATGTAATATATTTCTTTATATTGAGGAGTCTTTAATGACAATTTGATATGATTAATTAAATTTGGTTTGGTGAGTTTTACTAAGCTGCCATCACAGTTTGTCACTTTGTATTTACGGTTTTGCTCATCAGGTTTTATATTATTTTTGTATGTGTAGTTTTGGGCTATGTGGTATAGACGCATGGTTTCCAAAGTGGTACTCCTGTTTGGGTAGTATGTGTTCAATAAATTGTTTTTTAAAATGTCTTGGCTGTTGGGATCATGTTTGGCTATTGTTTCTATATCTTCGTATGATTTTAGAACTCTTTTTCTAGATTTAGCTGGACCAAGACTTAGCCATACTATATTTGCAGATTTACCATACAATGCAGTACCAGTTAATCGATCAGCTGCTTCATAGGATCCACATTCTCTATGGGACAGCATTTTTATGCCCAAACTGTATCATTTCTGAGACACTGTTTTATCTGATGACAGGTCATTCCAGAGGTCTTGGAGCTCTGTCTTTTCTGATTTGGTTAAGTATGCTGTGACATATCGTGCAACTGCAGTAGAATTGTCTGCAATGTACTGCACATCTATGTTTGCATTCCACAAGTGGGCAATGATTGCATTGTAATCATTGATTTATTTTTCTTCTTCTTTTCTTTTTATGCAATATGTATTTTTAGGTGACTTACCTTTAACACTATGTCTAACTGAAGACATGAGGTTGTTCACTTGACCTGTATTTGTAACTGCTCTAGGGAAACCAAATCGGCATTTGGTGTAGTATTTCCCTTTGTTTTTGTATTTGCGACGACAATATTTGCCACATTTGTGTCTTTGGAATTGTAAGATTTTTGCATGAAGATCACTATTTGTGGATTCTGACGGAATTTCACAAGTGACATATTTTTCAATAAACTGTAAAACAGTGACATCACTGGCTTGACCAAATTTAGGAGCATCTTTGATCCATAAAAGCATGTGGACATGTGGCGCTCCTCTGGCTTGGTATTTTTTTCTCCAAAAGAAGTGTTGCACTTCTCCAAGGGGAGGAACAGTTTTATTACAAATAAAATGTACCATAGCAATGAAGCGATGGTGAAAATATCTAGAAACATTAACAGGATCCTGTGAACAAAGTTCTCCAGGTGTTAGTATATCTATGTTTGTTTTGTTTTCGTTTGATATGCGTAGGAAAGCATGTAAATTTTCCCATGCATATTCTGCGCAACTTAATGTAACAAACCAAGTGGGTGGGCCAAGGTTTCTGATCATACAACGTACATCTCCATGGCGTCGAAACCAGTACTCTTTAGTACCTCGCATATTTGCTAATAGATTTGTGAGATTTGCCTTTAAAACCTCATCTTTTTGTTGAACTTTTTGTAATAATTGTGTGGCTGTCATATTTTGAAAGTGTGATCCTGATTTTAATATGTGTGCAACTCCGTAATATAAAGTTGCTAGTTCACTTTCAAAGAGTAGGTAGAATATGTATTCCAAATTTTGTCGAAATCTGGGATCTTCAGAATACATTCGTAATGAGTGATATTCTGATGCTGATATTTGAACAGGTCTATCATCGTATCTTCCTCCTTTGCCAGTAGGAAAGAGTAGAGGAAAAGCACGTGCTTCTATACTTTTTTCCCATATGCTGATTGGTGATCGTTTTGTTTCACACATTTGGTACGTTTCCAGTGCATCTTCTCTGGTGTCATTAGAGTGCAATGGGTGAATTGTATAATGGTCTAAAGTGTTTGCTATTTTAGCAGGATCTAGGAGCTCAAATTGACCAGTTTCTTGTGTCTCTTGAATTATTTCAGTTGTATCTTTCAAGTTTTCTTCGATATTCATTTCTTTGTAATAATCATTATTCTCTTTCAGATATTGCAGGACTTCTCTAACTTTATGTAAATCTACCAGTTGTTGACAATTTTTTTTGTCTTTTGTAGGTACTCCATTTACCAAGATAATTAAAGATTGTTGCATTGGACGTTGCACTCCTAGAGTGTGCACATTTTCTTTTAGATCTAATGGTAAATACACTACATTTCCACGAATACCTTTCACTAATTCAGAGGGAGGTAATTTTGCAGTTTTTGGTTGAAGGCGTATTATTGCTTGAAATGGATGAACTGTTTGAATTATGATGCTCTCATATAAATTAAGTTGTTGAAGGAGTTTTGGTAGTGGATGTAATTCCAAGTTATTTGAGATAGCACATGAAGGAGTTTGGTTGTTGTCAAGTTTGGTAGTGCAGTAACTGCAAAGTATTATGGGGTCAGTTATTTCGTATTTGTTTTCTGCTATAAGGTAGAGAGCTAATTCAAACCATTTAGAATCTTCATTGTCTTCTATTTTGTATGAAAGGTCTATAGTTTTTGTGTTACTTTTATAACACGTTCTGCGGCAACATACACACACGTGGTTTGGTACTTCAGCTGAAGTGCTTTGTGTTTCTTTTTTGTATGTGTGTAGTGAAAGGTTGCCATGTGCAGATTTGTTACGAAGTTGGTTGACAGCTAATTCATTTTGTAAGTGGGTTTCATTTCCAAAATATTTTTTCTGTATATACTCGATTTCTTCTAGTAGGTCTTTTGGTGTACCATGTAGAAGAATGTTATTTAAATTGGCTAGTGCTAAAGCAGGACTTTTTGCATAATACAGTTTATAAACTAGATTTCTTATACTTGCATGATGTGTTGATATCCTTTTGATATCATGGAAGGTTGTTTTGCAAGTAGCTCCTGATATGCAGGCCAACAAATGTCCTTGCAGTCCTGTGTGCTTGCGTACTGGACAAGCATCCATACTGTGCAGTATTTTAATTTTGATTTTGTCTTTGCTTTTCACATATTGATTGAGGAATAGGCGTAAAGATTTGAACATTTTTTTGGGAGTGTTACACATTGACGTGCATGGCCATGTGTAAATTAGATGTTCTGATTCAGTCGAATGGAGGGGTAAATCTAAGTTTTCAGGGCATATTTTTGTAAGGAGTACTTCTTGTTCCATTATGTTATTATTAACTTTTTCATAACCTCGACCACTGCTATGTATGGCAATTGTATTTGTTTGCTTTTGTTTGTACGCTTCTTCATTAAAGTATGGTTCTGTGCTTGTAGTGTGACTACATTCACCTCCACAGATATTTAAGAAGTTATTTCTGTTCACTTTTCGTTTATTGAGAAGTCTTTTTTGAAATTTAGTTATTAGTTTTGTTAGTGGTTTAATTCTGTTTAACACAACAATAAATAAGTTTCTTTTGAGAAGAATTGCACTGTCTATCAACGCTTCTAAGATTACTTTCCTACGATAGGTTTGAAGTGTTGAACCTGGTTTCTCTCCTGTTTTTATCAGATTTTGAAAGACTTTGTGACAGAACATTTTGGCTAATATACTTTTCTTGGTATGCTTACTTTGTACTATATCAAGATTTATAGAAGACGTTTTATTTGTAGTGATAGTTGATTTTCTGTTAATAGTTTTTTGGGTCGTTTTACTTTGTGATAGAGGAGGCAAAGTTTTTGCACTAGAAACCTCTTCTGTTTCACAACATGACTGTATTAGCTCTTGCGTTTCAACGTTTTTTACAAATTCTGCTATAGATGGGTGTTTATGTTGGAGACTTTTCTTTTCATTTGCTCTACTTCTGCGTCCCTTTCTACGGAGTTGCTTTTTGGTGGGCATTCTTTAGCGTCTGTTGAAAAAAATACAGAAGGTATGGGTTGGGGTTTTCTGCAATGCATGTGTGTTGTGTGCATGATTGTTTGAGTAAGATGATAAAGATGTATGTTACGGTGTGTGATTGTGAATTGGGAAGTTGAACTACTAGGGATGGGTATTCTTCAATTAATGTGTTACTAAACTGGGGTTCAGATGACAGAAAAAAGTAAGCCGGTGGTGTGGAGAAGAATAAATAATATAGGTAAAGCTATACAATTAAAACAGTTGTTTGTTCTACAACATCTACATTCTAGCGGCTGAGTTGGGTAATTTGTGTGCCGAAAAATAGGAATTTGAGGGCCATTCTGACAAAAGATCACTGTTTAAGACGGGGGGATTTTTGGTCAGAATGGTGAAGAATCTCTATTTTCAGGCACAGAAATACCATTAATGCACCGTACAGTGCGTGTGAGTTATAAATCAAATATTATGGTAACAATCTACTTACTTTTTTTTCAAAAATGAGTAGTTTGCTTCTTAGTTGTTCTTTGTAAATCAAAATCGGCTGCTTCTATTCAGGAGAATGGGCTTCACTGCAATTGTAAAAGAAAGAAATGAGTAATTTGGTTGCTATATAGCACTGTTTTCATTTTAGACATAGATTTTTTAAAAATTGAAATGCTCAGCGCCTTCCTGAAAACCATTAAAACTATATTATGACTAAGAGTAGGAAAGAAAATATCTTTACTATGGTTTGTGGAATTCATAATCTACCAATGTATACCATTATTCTTGTAACTAAGCTTTTCCACGTAATAGTGAGTCATTGTCATCATAGCTCTCAACCATGTGTGTCGCAAAGGCAGGTGAAATCACCAGATTTTGTTTTTGGGGGGTGAGATGCCCATTGGAATGAATGGGCGTGCAGGAGGCTTGGCGGGTGAGTCAGTCCTTTACAAGGCGAGTGACACCCGCCAAAAGCGTGTGAGTTGAAAGCTATGTGTCATAGCCTGCTTTTGCACGTAACAGTGAGTGAATATCATAGTCTGCTTGTCCTATATAAATGTATGTAAGTACTTATATAAACGAAAAAAATTAAAACCAATTATGTGTTTCTACAAATATTATTGTTTGAGATTTGATCATAGAGTGTGTATGTTATTTTGTGTGATTATATGTCGTGTATATATTTTATTTCAAAAATGTTAGTTTAATAGTATTTGCATGTGTGTGTGTGTGTATGAAGAAATTAAACGATATAAAGGTTTGTAAGTGACAGGTCATTTTAGGACAATGAAACAATGATCATCCATTCATTTTTCAGATTATAGAAGGTAAAAGTCGGTTAGAAAATGTGTTCATGTACTGTGTAGAAAATATGCATACTTGTACTTTCTGTTCATGTATATGGATATGGACCAAGCTGTAAGTAGAAATATTGGAGATTTGTATAGTACTTCTCGTAGATCGTGGTTGTCAATGGTATGAGACTTATACTCAGAGAGATACACGTACATTTGTAGTGCTGCTCTATGATGATGCAGTTACACGTAGAGTTATTGGATTTGATTGGTGGATGGTCATGTGATTGCTTAGCTACATCCAATGAGGGAATGGCACAGAGAGTGAAATCGAAATGGTAGAAGGGCTGTACATGTTACGATACGTTCGCGGACATGGCGGTAGTTCTAGGACACCGCGTATTACATCCAGGGAATTTGGGGAGGGGAGGTATGGAAATGAGATTGGATGAAGCAAGGGATTGGTCAGTAAAGTTTAGTGAGTGTGTTGTGCTAGGAGAGGTTTTCTCATATATTGTTTTTGCAGAGAGAAGAACAGATAGCTATGGCTGAGTGTTTCAAAACACAGATTGTATGGATTTTGAGAGACTCGTGGATTCATTGGTTGAAGGTTCATGCAGAAAGCTGTGGAGTAACTATAGATCTTGGATTCCCACATGTGGAAGTGCACTGGCATGGAGTGTGTGGAATGAAATGGTTGGACTTACTACCTCTCTGTGCAACTTTGAAGATAGAGGAACATCCAGACATAATTGTAATTAATTGTGGAGGGAACAGTTTAGGACATGTGTCTGGAATTTCTTTGCAATTTGCAATGAAAGAAGGACTTCAGAAGATAATAGACATGTTTCCAAACTCTAAAATAATTTTTTCACGGATTGCGCAGAGACAAGTGTGGCTTCGTTCTTTTTCATGTGGTCCACAAATGTGGAAAGCAAGGCGTAATGTTAACAAGGCTGTTTGTGCCTTCCTAAGAGATTTTGGCATGCCCTCTTTTAACAATGAAAATATTTTGTTTCGTAGTACATACATTTTTCGCAAAGATGGAGTCCATCTTACTTATGCTGGCAATCAGATTTTTCTGAGAAATGTACAAAATGCATTGCGACCTTTTTTAGAAATACAGAATTCGTTTTGAAGTACGTCTTATGTAGTTAAAATGTTTTACATTCAAACACCTCCCAAAGGCTCTTTTCAGACCCACCACTTCCTGTTAGAGAAAAATGCATTGGTTTCAATAGGGTAGCAATGCAATTGTTTTTCTGTTCGCGGACCGTCCGCGGACTTTCACGAAATGGAAATGGCTATGCTTTATGTATCTTCACTTCTATTTGTTAACTGTGAAAGGCGGCTCTGAAAAGAGCCTTATTTTTTTTTGATTTTTGTTATTTTGTATTTTTTTTGTTCTTTTTTATACACGACACACTAGGAGAGGAGGGAAAGGAGGGTTAAGGGAGGGTGACACCAACCAAAGGGATAAGAAAGGGCGAGCTGAGAGAGGAAGATGTAGAGTGGGTTTTATTTGGGTAGTGAGCAGGTCTTCTAGTGCTTGTCTCAAAAGCACTCCGAAGTCGCTCCCCCCTGAAGAGTACTGTGTCACAGTACACACATACAACTGTGACCCTCAAAAGGTAAGGGTCATCAGAATTCTGTATGGCCTGTGAGGCAGCTTAGGAAGACGCTGTCCCACAGAGGTGTTCCTTGTGGTGACAGGATCAGGAACGGAGGATGAAGTAGAGGCAATCAACCTACTACGCTTCTCGCAAGGTACAACCTTGCGAATGGCCCAAGTGTAGAATGAGCGCAGGTGTCGCTTCATGGTAGTGGTCCTAAAGCTATACGAATCATGCTTCCTGCGACTGAGTACCATTTTGCACTCATTACAGGTGACACAATTCGCATGAGACTTAGGACCGTTTCCATGAACGGTAAACAACCGCCACACCCAAGATTCACGCCGACGGCGGGTAGTAGGGATTTCCTCTACCTCATTCTCGTCATCCTCTTCTTCCTCCTCTGTATCCTCACTCCTGTTCCCCTCTTCAGGCCCTTGGGGAAATGGTGGTGCTGGAGGGGGTGGGGGTGGTACTGAGGCAGATGTAGCACCATGTGGTAATAGTCGAGCCATGGATGTCATAGGCTTGGAGATGGAAATCTGAACATCTGCAAAGTATGCAGCAAAATGCAGTGTGCTCTGTGGAATAGTCAGAAACACAATGAGAATGCACTCTAGGGCGTGGTCTTATATCGGCGTGCTTGTGCGCGGGTCGCGGACATGCGCGCCGTCCGCAAGACAGATCGAACATCAAAAAAGGTTCAAAAAGTCACAAAAACTATGTGGAAAGTTAGGATTAGTATGTGGGATTTGTGGTATGGTGATTTTTTAATGAGAAATATTGTGGATTACTTGGAAATGTACTTTTAAACTGGTCGGGGACACGAACAGTATCTGCATTTAGAGCACAAGATGAGCGTGGGCGCGGTCACATGATTGTTTTGTGAGCATGTTCGCTAAGGTAGCGGTCGTCCGCAGGACACCCAATGTACGGACATTATTTTGCGCATGTGTGTTGATGTTCTGCGGACAGTGTTCGGGTCCTGAACTAATTAAAACTGTGTCACATGTAAAACAAACAGTTACGGACAGCCGTTTGTTCTTAGCACAGTTTAATTTATTTGCTAACAATACGGACAGACATAGCGTTTCAAGCACACCTCCATTTTCATTTATTTACGAACAATTCAGGACACCACGAGTGTTCTTAGAACAGTTTCTGCTTGCTACCGAACACTACGAATAGGCATAGTGTTCTTAAGGACACCTCCATTTTCGTTTATTTACGAACATTTCAGGACACTACGAGTGTTCTTAGAACATTTTCAACTTGCATGAGAACATTACGGACAGATGTAGTGTCCTCAGGACAGTTACATTTTTGTTTCTTTACGAACATTTCCAAACAACCGCGGTGTCCGTGGACACCTAAATTGATTTTATAACAAGGAACTGAAAGTAATTACAACACAATATAAGAAAAGTAACTTTATTTCATATATATATACAATTATGACTGGGAAGGTGGGGCAGAAACGGAAACAAAAACAGGAGAATTAGGGATATCTAGATAACTGGGATCAGGTGAAGAAGGGAAGGAAAGCTCATTGAAACACTTTGGTCCATAGACAGGGTTTGGGGTTAACTGCGTGGGATAGGGTGAGGGGGGACAAGTGCAGGTTGGACAATGGTGTGCTGTTGGGGGTTTCACATAATTTTCCACAAAGTTTTTCAAATCCATAAAATTTTGCATACGGTCTTCCATTTTTTGATTTTCTGCTGTAGAGTGACATCCTCTGATTGTTGTTGTGAGATGCTTGGAATTTTTGTATGGTCTGTAATAAAAAAAATGTATATGTTAAATGTATACAAATTAATATTTATTAATTGGTTTATATAGTAAAATGTGTACCATTAGGTGGACTATTTTGTAACATTTCCTCTTGTGGGAAATTCTCCTCTAGCCAGTCGAGAGTACTACACATTTCTGTGAGAAAACAAAAAAGTAATATGTTTTTTTTTTCTAATATAGAAAGTTTATAAATATATGAGTAAAAAGAAGTGCACTTACTGTGTCTGGTGAGATGTGTAATTGGTAGTGTATACGTCTGGTCTTGCTGTTGGTTGTGGAGCGTCTGTGAGGTAATTATGGTGGAAGCCACTTTATCTTCTTTTGGTATATTCCATTTTAAAACATATTGTATTTACATGAATGGTTAGTGTGTTACATATATGGGTAACATTTTTTAAGTATTACTACATATACTTTGTATGTGTGCTGCTTTGTGAATTTGTTAAATGTTCCTATGTTATGATATAACTATTACACATACCTCCCCAGAGTTTTTAGGTGGTGGTACTGTTGCCAAACATGTCTGCAGACCGTCAAATTCAGTAGAAAGGGTTCAGTATGTTCCATATTATATATGCATAAAGTCAAAGTTATTATTGTTAAGTTGTGCTACTAAAAAACTATGAAATTCAGTAAAAAAACTTTGTTAAATGGACGTTATGGTTAAGTTGCGCTACTAAAAACCTATGAAATTCAGTAAAAAAACTTTATTAAAGGGCCGTTATGGTTAAGTTGCGCTACTAAAACCCTATGAAATTCAGTGAAAAAACGTTGTTAAAGGGACGTTATGGTTCAAAGTAAAACCGAAAACCCCCTGAAATTCGGCAGTTATGGTAAGATAAGCTACCATAACTCGCGCCGCCACCGTGCACTGCTAACACTAACACCCAGGACATCAAAGATGACATCACAAATGTACTACTTGAAGGATACGTCTACAAATAAAATAACATTTTTAGTTTCTGACTGTTACAGAAGAAAACCATGTGGCCTAGATATGTCAGCAAAAGAAAAAAGAGCGAGCCAGACATGTGATGTCATCAGTGATGTCTTCAATGACATTTGTGATGTCATCTTTGATGTCCTGGGTGTTAGTCTTAGCAGTGCACGGTGGTGGCGCGAGTTATGGTTGCTTAGATTACCATAACTGGCGAATTTCAAGGGTTTTTCGGTTTACTTGGAACCATAACGTCCCTTTGACAAAGTTTTTTCACTGAATTTCATAGGTTTTTAGTAGCACAACTTAACCATAACGTCCCTTTAACAAAGTTTTTTCACTGAATTTCATAGGTTTTTAGTAGCGCAACTTAACCATAATGTCCCTTTAACAAAGTTTTTTCATTGAATTTCATAGGTTTTTATTAGTGCAACCTAACCATAAAGTCCCTGTAACAATTTTTTTT
>NW_027182412.1:0-78739 GCF_040938575.1 Ambystoma mexicanum | reverse complement strand
GTGTCTCCCTGCTGTTGCCCACCACCCCCGCTCATGCCCCGTGTCTCTCCCCTGTTACCCCCACCCCCTGCTCATGCCCAGTGTCTCCCTGCTGTTGTCCCCAACCTCCGCTCATGCCCCGTGTCTCCCTGCTGTTGCCCCCCACCCCCGCTCAGGCCCCGTGTCTCTCTCCTGTTACCCCCCAACCCCCTCTCATGCCCTGTGTCTCCCTCGTGTTCCGCCCCACCCCGGCTCATGCCCCGTGTCTCCCTGCTGTTGCCCCTCCACCCCCCCTCTCATATCCCGTGTCTCCCTGCTGTTCCCTCCGATCATGCCCTGTGTCTCCCTGCTGTTGCCCCCCGCTCATGCCCCTTGTCTCTCTCCTGTTACCCCCCACCCACCTCTCATGCCCCGTGTCTCTCTCCTGTTGCCCCTCCACCCCCGCTCATGCCCCGTGTCTCCCTGCTGTTGCCCCCCACCCCCGCTCATGCCCCGTGTCTCTCTCCTGTTACCCCCAGGCCCCTTCTCTTGCCCTGTGTCTCTCTCCTGTTGCCCCCCTCCACCCCCCGATCATGCACTGTGTCTCCCTGCTGTTGCCCCCCAACCCCCACTCATGCCCCGTGTCTCTCTCCTGTTACCCCCACCCCCCGGTCATGCCCCGTGTCTCCCTGCTGTTGCCCCCCACCCGCCGCTCATGCCCTGTGTCTCTCTCCTGTTCCCCCCACCCCCCGCTCATTCCCCATGCCTCTCACCTGTTGCCCCCACCCCCGCTCATGCCCCGAGTCTCCCTGCTGATGCCCCCCACTCCCCGCTCATTCCCCGTGTCTCTTTCCTGCACCCCCCACCCCCCGCTCATGCGCCATGTCTCTCACCTGTTGCCCCCCACCCCCCTGCTCATGCCCCGTGTCTCCCTGCTGTCGCCCCCACCCCCCGCTCATGCCCCGTGTCTCTCTCCTGTTACGCTACACCCCCCTCTCATGCTGCCCCGTGTCTCTCTCCTGTTGCCCCTCCACCCCCTGCTCATGCCCCGTGTCTCCCTGCTGTTGCCCACCACCCCCGCTCATGCCCCGTGTCTCTCCCCTGTTACCCCCACCCCCTGCTCATGCCCAGTGTCTCCCTGCTGTTGCCCCCCAACCTCCGCTCATGCCCCGTGTCTCCCTGCTGTTGCCCCCCACCCCCGCTCAGGCCCCGTGTCTCTCTCCTGTTACCCCCCAAACCGCTCTCATGCCCCGTGTCTCTCACCTGTTGCCCCCCACCCCCCGCTCATGCCCTGTGTCTCCCTGCTGTTACCCCCACCCCCTCTCATGCCCCATGTCTCCCTGTTGTTGCCCTCCACCCCCGCTCATACCCTGCGTCTCTCTCTCTTGTTGCCCCCCAACCCCGGTCATGCCCTGTGTCTCCCTGCTGTTGACCCCCACCCCTCTGCTCATGCCCCGTGTCTCCCTCCTGTTACCCCCCACCCCCCGGTCATGCCCCGTGTCTCCCTGCTGTTGCCCCCCACCCCCGCTCATGCCCCGTGTCTCTCTCCTGTTCCCCCAACCCCCGCTCATGCCTCGTGTCTCCCCTGTTCCCCCCCACCCCCCGCTCATGCCCTGTGTCTCCCTGCTGTTGCCCCCCACCCCCGCTCATGCCCCGTGTCTCTCTCGTGTTCCCCCCAACCCCCGCTCATGCCTCGTGTCTCCCCTGTTCCCCCCCACCCCCCGCTCATGCCCTGTGTCTCCCTGCTGTTGCCCCCCACCCCCGCTCATGCCCCGTTGTCTCTCCCCTGGTACCCCCAACCTCCGCTCATGCCCCGTGTCTCCCTGCTGTTGCCCCCACCCCCGCTCATGCCCCGTGTCTCTATCCTGTTGCCCCTCCACCCCCCGCTCATGCCCCGTGTCTCCCTTCTGTTGCCCCCCACCCCCGCTCATACCCCATGTCTCTCCCCTGTTACCCCCCACCCCCTGCTCATGCCCAGTGTCTCCCTGCTGTTGCCCCCCACCCCACGCTCATGCCCCGTGTCTCCCTGCTGTTGCCCCCAACCCCGCTCTTGCCCTGTCTCCCTGCTTTTGCCCCCCACCCCCTGCTCATGCCCCGTGTCTCCCTGCTGTTGCCCCCACCTCCGCTCATGCCCCGTGTCTCTCACCTATTGCCCCCCACCCCCTGCTCATGTCCCGTGTCTCCCTGCTGTTGCCCCCACCCCCGCTCATGCTCCTTGTCTCTCTCCTGTTCCCCCCACCCCCCGCTCATGCCCCGTGTCTCTCACCTGTTGCCCCCACCCCCCGCTCATGCCCCGTGTCTCCCTGCTGTTACCCCACACCCCCCACCCCCTCTCATGCCCCATGTCTCCTTGTTGTTGCCCTCCACCCCCACTCATGCCCCGTGTCTCTCTCTTGTTGCCAACCACCCCCGGTCATGCCCCGTGTCTCCCTGCTGTTGCCCCCCACCCCCGCTCATGCCCTGTGTCCCTCTCCTGTTCCCTCCGATCATGCCCCGTGTCACCCTGCTGTTGCCCCCCACCCCCCGCTCATGCCCTGTGTCTCTCTCCTGTTGCCCTCCACCCCCGATCATGCCCTGTGTCTCCCTCGTGTTCCGCCCCACCCCGGCTCATGCCCCGTGTCTCCCTGCTGTTGCCCCTCCACCCCCCCTCTCATATCCGTGTCTCCCTGCTGTTCCCTCCGATCATGCCCCGTGTCTCCCTGCTGTTGCCCCCCCCTCATGCCCCTTATCTCTCTCCTGTTACCCCCCACCCACCTCTCATGCCCCGTGTCTCTCTCCTGTTGCCCCTCCACCCCCCGCTCATGCCCCGTGTCTCCCTGCTGTTGCCCCCCACCCCCGCTCATGCCCCGTGTCTCTCCCCTGTTACCCCCACCCCCTGCTCATGCCCGTGTCTCCCTGCTGTTGCCCCCCAACCCCCGCTCATGCCCCGTGTCTCCCTGCTGTTGCCCCCCACCCCCTGCTCATGCCCCATGTCTCTCTCCTGTTACCCCCCACCCCCTCTCATGCCCCGTGTCTCCCTCGTGTTCCCCCCACCCCGGCTCATGCCCCGTGTCTCCCTGCTGTTGCCCCCACCCCCCCTCTCATGCCCCGTGTCTCTCTCCTGTTACCCTCCACCCCCCTCTCATGCCCCGTGTCTCTCTCCTGCTCCCTCTGATCATGCCCGTGTCTCCCTGCTGTTACCCCCCACCCCCGCTCATGCCCTGTGTCTCTCTCCTGTTACATCCCACCCCCCGCTCATGCCTCGTGTCTCTTTCCTGTTCCCCCCACCCCCCGCTCATGCGCCGTGTCTCTCACCTGTTACCCCAACCCCCTGCTCATGCCCAGTGTCTCCCTGCTGTTGCCCCCCACCCCACACTCATGCCCCGTGTCTCCCTGCTGTTGCCCCCCAACCCCCGCTCATGCCCCGTGTCTCCCTGCTGTTGCCCCCCACCCCCCGCTCATGCCCCATGTCTCCCTGCTGTTGCCCCCCCCTCCCGCTCATGCCCCGTGTCTCTTTCCTGTTCCCCCGACCCCCGCTCATGCCCTGTGTCTCCCTGCTGTTGCCCCCACCCCCCGCTCATGCCCCGTGTCGCTCTCCTGTTACGCTACACCCCCCTCTCATGCTGCCCCGTGTCTCTCTCCTGTTGCTCCTCCACCCCCGCTCATGCCCCGTGTCTCCCTGCTGTTGCCCCCCACCCGCCGCTCATGCCCCGTGTCTCTCTACTGTTCCCCCCACCCCCGCTCATTCCCCGTGTCTCTCACCTGTTGCCCCCACCCCCGCTCATGCCCTGTGTCTCTCTCCTGTTACCCCCCTCCCCCGGTCATGCCCCGTGTCTCCCTGCTGTTGCCCCCCACATGCCCCTTGTCTCTCTCCTGTTCCCCCCACCCCCGCTCATGCCCCGTGTCTCCCTGCTGTTACCCCCCACTCAGGCCCCGTGTCTCTCTCCTGTTACCCCCTCCCCTGGTCATGCCCCGTGTCTCCCTGCTGTTGCCCCCCACCCCCGCTCATGCCCTGTGTCTCTCTCCTGTTCCCTCCACCCCCCGCTCATGCCCGTGTCTCTCACCTGTTGCCCCCCACCCCCCGCTCATGCCCCGTTTCTCCCTGCTGTTGCCCCCCACCCACCTTTCAGGGCCCGTGTCTCCCTGCTGTTGCCCCCCACCTCCGCTCATGCCCTGTGTCTCTCTCCTGTTGCCCCTCCACCCCCCGCTCATGCCCCGTGTCTCCCTGCTGTTGCCCCCACCCCCGCTCATGCCCAGTGTCTCTCTCCTGTTCCCCCCACCCCCCGCTCATGCCCCGTGTCTCTCACCTGTTGCCCCCCACACCCCGCTCATGCCCCGTGTCTCCCTGCTGTTGCCCACCACCCACCTCTCAGGCCCCGTGTCTCCCTGCTGTTGCCCCCCACCTCCGCTCATGCCCTGTGTGTCTCTCCTGTTGCCCCTCCACCCCCCGCTCATGCCCCGTGTCTCCCTGCTGTTGCCCCCCACCCCCCGCTCATGCACTGTGTCTCTCCCCTGTTACCCCCCACCCCCGCTCATGCCCAGTGTCTCCCTGCTGTTGCCCCCCACCCCGCGCTCATGCTCCGTGTCTCCCTGCTGTTGCCCCCAAACCCCGCCCATGCCCCGTGTCTCCCTGCTGTTGCCCCCCACCCCCAGCTGATGCCCCGTGTCTCTCACCTATTGCCCTCCACCCCCCGCTCATGCCCTGTGTCTCCCTGCTGTTGCCCCCACCCCCGCTCATGCCCCTTGTCTCTCTCCTGTTGCCCCCACCCCCCGCTCATGCCCCGTGTCTCTCACCAGTTGCCCCCCACCCCCCGCTCATGCCCCGTGTCTCCCTGTGTTACCCCCCACCCCCTCTCATGTCCCATATCTCCCTGTTGTTGCCCTCCACCCCCGCTCATGCCCCGTGTCTCTCTCTTGTTGCCCCCCACCCCCCGGTCATGCCCCATGTCTCCCTGCTGTTGCCCCCCACCCCCAGCTCATGCCCCGTGTCTCTCCCCTGTTACCCCAACCCCCTGCTCATGCCCAGTGTCTCGCTGCTGTTGCCCCCCACCCCACACTCATGCCCCGTGTCTCCCTGCTGTTGCCCCCCAACCCCCGCTCATGCCCCGTGTCTCCCTGCTGTTGCCCCCCACCCCCCGCTCATGCCCCGTGTCTCCCTGCTGTTGCCCCCCACTCCCCGCTCATGCCCGTGTCTCTTTCCTGTTCCCCCGACCCCCCGCTCATGCCCTGTGTCTCCCTGCTGTCGCCCCCAAACCCCGCTCATGCCCCGTGTCGCTCTCCTGTTACGCTACACCCCCCTCTCATGCTGCCCCGTGTCTCTTTCCTGTTGCTCCTCCACCCCCGCTCATGCCCCGTGTCTCCCTGCTGTTGCCCCCCACCCGCCGCTCATGCCCCGTGTCTCTCTACTGTTCCCCCCACCCCCGCTCATTCCCCGTGTCTCTCACCTGTTGCCCCCACCCCCGCTCATGCCCCGTGTCTCTCTCCTGTTACCCCCCTCCCCCGGTCATGCCCCGTGTCTCCCTGCTGTTGCCCCCCACATGCCCCTTGTCTCTCTCCTGTTCCCCCCACCCCCCGCTCATGCCCCGTGTCTCTCACCTGTTGCTCCCCACCCCCCGCTCATGCCCCGAGTCTCCCTGCTGTTACCCCCCACTCATGCCACGTGTCTCTCTCCTGTTACCCCCCTCCCCCGGTCATGCCCCGTGTCTCCCTGCTGTTGCCCCCCACCCCCGCTCATGCCCTATGTCTCTCTCCTGTTCCCTCCACCCCCCGCTCATGCCCCGTGCCTCTCACCTGTTGCCCCCCACCCCCCGCTCATGCCGCGTTTCTCCCTGCTGTTGCCCCCCACCTCCGCTCATGCCCTGTGTCTCTCTCCTGTTGCCCCTCCACCCCCCGCTCATGCCCTGTGTCTCCCTGCTGTTGCCCCCACCCCCGCTCATGCCCAGTGTCTCTCTCCTGTTCCCCCCACCCCCCGCTCATGCCCCGTGTCTCTCACCTGTTGCCCCCCACACCCCGCTCATGCCCCGTGTCTCCCTGCTGTTGCCCACCACCCACCTCTCAGGCCCCGTGTCTCCCTGCTGTTGCCCCCCACCTCTGCTCATGCCCTGTGTGTCTCTCCTGTTGCCCCTCCACCCCCCGCTCATGCCCCGTGTCTCCCTGCTGTTGCCCCCCGCCCCCCGCTCATGCACTGTGTCTCTCCCCTGTTACCCCCCACCTCCGCTCATGCCCAGTGTCTCCCTGCTGTTGCCCCCCACCCCGCGCTCATGCTCCGTGTCTCCCTGCTGTTGCCCCCAAACCCCGCCCATGCCCCGTGTCTCCCTGCTGTTGCCCCCCACCCCCTGCTGATGCCCCGTGTCTCTCACCTATTGCCCTCCACCCACCCCCCGCTCATGCCCTGTGTCTCCCTGCTGTTGCCCCCACCCCCGCTCATGCCCCTTGTCTCTCTCCTGTTGCCCCCACCACCCGCTCATGCCCCTTGTCTCTCTCCTGTTGCCCCCACCACCCGCTCATGCCCCGTGTCTCTCACCAGTTGCCCCCCACCCCCCGCTCATGCCCCGTGTCTCCCTGTGTTACCCCCCACCCCCTCTCATGTCCCATATCTCCCTGTTGTTGCCCTCCACCCCCGCTCATGCCCCGTGTCTCTCTCTTGTTGCCCCCCACCCCCCGGTCATGCCCCATGTCTCCCTGCTGTTGCCCCCCACCCCCAGCTCATGCCCCGTGTCTCTCCCCTGTTACCCCAACCCCCTGCTCATGCCCAGTGTCTCTCTCCTGTTACCCCCCTCCCCCGCTCATGCCCCGTGTCTCTCACCTGTTGCTCCCCACCCCCCGCTCATGCCCCGTGTCTCCCTGCTGTTACCCCCCACTCAGGCCCCGTGTCTCTCTCCTGTTACCCCCCTCCCCCGGTCATGCCCCGTGTCTCCCTGCTGTTGCCCCCCACCCCCGCTCATGCCCTGTGTCTCTCTCCTGTTCCCTCCACCCCCCGCTCATGCCCCGTGTCTCTCACCTGTTGCCCCCCACCCCCCACTCATGCCCCGTTTCTCCCTGCTGTTGCCCCCCACCCACCTTTCAGGCCCCGTGTCTCCCTGCTGTTGCCCCCCACCTCCGCTCATGCCCTGTGTCTCTCTCCTGTTGCCCCTCCACCCCCGCTCATGCCCCGTGTCTCCCTGCTGTTGCCCCCACCATCGCTCATGCCCAGTGTCTCTCTCCTGTTCCCCCCACCCCCTGCTCATGCCCCGTGTCTCTCACCTTTTGCCCCCCACACCCCGCTCATGCCCCGTGTCTCCCTGCTGTTGCCCACCACCCACCTCTCAGGCCCCGTGTCTCCCTGCTGTTGCCCCCCACCTCCGCTCATGCCCTGTGTGTCTCTCCTGTTGCCCCTCCACCCCCCGCTCATGCCCCGTGTCTCCCTGCTGTTGCCCCCCACCCCCCGCTCATGCACTGTGTCTCTCCCCTGTTACCCCCCACCCCCGCTCATGCCCAGTGTCTCCCTGCTGTTGCCCCTCACCCCGCGCTCATGCTCCGTGTCTCCCTGCTGTTGCCCCCAAACCCCGCCCATGCCCCGTGTCTCCCTGCTGTTGCCCCCCACCCCCTGCTGATGCCCCGTGTCTCTCACCTATTGCCCTCCACCCCCCGCTCATGCCCTGTGTCTCCCTGCTGTTGCCCCCACCCCCGCTCATGCCCCTTGTCTCTCTCCTGTTGCCCCCACCCCCCGCTCATGCCCCGTGTCTCTCACCAGTTGCCCCCCGCTCATGCCCCGTGTCTCCCTGTGTTACCCCCGCCCCCTCTCATGTCCCATATCTCCCTGTTGTTGCCCTCCACCCCCGCTCATGCCCCGTGTCTCTCTCTTGTTGCCCCCCACCCCCCGTTCATGCCCCATGTCTCCCTGCTGTTGCCCCCCACCCCCAGCTCATGCCCCGTGTCTCTCCCCTGTTACCCCAACCCCCTGCTCATGCCCAGTGTCTCCCTGCTGTTGCCCCCCACCCCACACTCATGCCCGTGTCTCCCTGCTGTTGCCCCCCAACCCCCGCTCATGCCCCATGTCTCCCTGCTGTTGCCTCCCACCCCCCGCTCACGCCCCGTGTCTCCCTGCTGTTGCCCCCCACTCCCCGCTCATGCCCCGTGTCTCTTTCCTGTTCCCCCCACCCCCCGCTCATGCGCCGTGTCTCTCACCTGTTACCCCAACCCCCTGCTCATGCCCAGTGTCTCCCTGCTGTTGCCCCCCACCCCACACTCATGCCCCGTGTCTCCCTGCTGTTGCCCCCCAACCCCCGCTCATGCCCCGTGTCTCCCTGCTGTTGCCCCCCACCCCCCGCTCATGCCCCGTGTCTCCCTTCTGTTGCCCCCCACTCCCCGCTCATGCCCCGTGTCTCTTTCCTGTTCCCCCGACCCCCCGCTCATGCCCTGTGTCTCCCTGCTGTCGCCCCCACCCCCCGCTCATGCCCCGTGTCGCTCTCCTGTTACGCTACACCCCCCTCTCATGCTGCCCCGTGTCTCTCTCCTGTTGCTCCTCCACCCCCGCTCATGCCCCGTGTCTCCCTGCTGTTGCCCCCCACCCGCCGCTCATGCCCCGTGTCTCTCTACTGTTGCCCCCACCCCCGCTCATGCCCTGTGTCTCTCTCCTGTTACCCCCCTCCCCCGGTCATGCCCCGTGTCTCCCTGCTGTTGCCCCCCACATGCCCCTTGTCTCTCTCCTGTTCCCCCCACCCCCCGCTCATGCCCCGTGTCTCTCACCTGTTGCTCCCCACCCCCCGCTCATGCCCCGTGTCTCCCTGCTGTTACCCCCCACTCAGGCCCCGTGTCTCTCTCCTGTTACCCCCCTCCCCCGGTCATGCCCCGTGTCTCCCTGCTGTTGCCCCCCACCCCCGCTCATGCCCTGTGTCTCTCTCCTGTTCCCTCCACCCCCCGCTCATGCCCCGTGTCTCTCACCTGTTGCCCCCCACCCCCCGCTCATGCCCCGTTTCTCCCTGCTGTTGCCCCCCACCCACCTTTCAGGGCCCGTGTCTCCCTGCTGTTGCCCCCCACCTCCGCTCATGCCCTGTGTCTCTCTCCTGTTGCCCCTCCACCCCCCACTCATGCCCCGTGTCTCCCTGCTGTTGCCCCCACCCCCGCTCATGCCCAGTGTCTCTCTCCTGTTCCCCCCACCCCCTGCTCATGCCCCGTGTCTCTCACCTGTTGCCCCCCACACCCCGCTCATGCCCCGTGTCTCCCTGCTGTTGCCCACCACCCACCTCTCAGGCCCCGTGTCTCCCTGCTGTTGCCCCCCACCTCCGCTCATGCCCTGTGTGTCTCTCCTGTTGCCCCTCCACCCCCCGCTCATGCCCCGTGTCTCCCTGCTGTTGCCCCCCGCCCCCGCTCATGCACTGTGTCTCTCCCCTGTTACCCCCCACCCCCGCTCATGCCCAGTGTCTCCCTGCTGTTGCCCCCCACCCCGCGCTCATGCTCCGTGTCTCCCTGCTGTTGCCCCCAAACCCCGCCCATGCCCCGTGTCTCCCTGCTGTTGCCCCCCACCCCCTGCTGATGCCCCGTGTCTCTCACCTATTGCCCTCCACCCCCCGCTCATGCCCTGTGTCTCCCTGCTGTTGCCCCCACCCCCGCTCATGCCCCTTGTCTCTCTCCTGTTGCCCCCACCCCCCGCTCATGCCCCGTGTCTCTCACCAGTTGCCCCCCACCCCCCGCTCATGCCCCGTGTCTCCCTGTGTTACCCCCCACCCCCTCTCATGTCCCATATCTCCCTGTTGTTGCCCTCCACCCCCGCTCATGCCCCGTGTCTCTCTCTTGTTGCCCCCCACCCCCCGGTCATGCCCCATGTCTCCCTGCTGTTGCCCCCCACCCCCAGCTCATGCCCCGTGTCTCTCCCCTGTTACCCCAACCCCCTGCTCATGCCCAGTGTCTCCCTGCTGTTGCCCCCCACCCCACACTCATGCCCTGTGTCTCCCTGCTGTTGCCCCCCAACCCCCGCTCATGCCCCATGTCTCCCTGCTGTTGCCTCCCACCCCCCGCTCACGCCCCGTGTCTCCCTGCTGTTGCCCCCCACTCCCCGCTCATGCCCCGTGTTTCTTTCCTGTTCCCCCCACCCCCCGCTCATGCGCCGTGTCTCTCACCTGTTACCCCAACCCCCTGCTCATGCCCAGTGTCTCCCTGCTGTTGCCCCCCACCCCACACTCATGCCCCGTGTCTCCCTGCTTTTGCCCCCCAACCCCCGCTCATGCCCCGTGTCTCCCTGCTGTTGCCCCCCACCCCCCGCTCATGCCCCGTGTCTCCCTGCTGTTGCCCCCCACTCCCCGCTCATGCCCCGTGTCTCTTTCCTGTTCCCCCGACCCCCCGCTCATGCCCTGTGTCTCCCTGCTGTCGCCCCCACCCCCCGCTCATGCCCCGTGTCGCTCTCCTGTTACGCTACACCCCCCTCTCATGCTGCCCCGTGTCTCTCTCCTGTTGCTCCTCCACCCCCGCTCATGCCCCATGTCTCCCTGCTGTTGCCCCCACCCCCCGCTCATGCCCCGTGTCTCTCCCCTGTTACCCCCACCCCCTGCTCATGCCCAGTGTCTCCCTGCTGTTGCCCTCCACCCCATGCTCATGCCCGGTGTCTCCCTGCTGTTGCCCCCCAACCTCTGCTCATGCCCCGTGTCTCTCTCCTGTTACCCCCCACCCCCCTCTCATGCCCTGTGTCTCCCTCGTGTTCCCACACCCCGGCTCATGCCCCATGTCTCCCTGCTGTTGCCCCCCCACCCCCTCTCATGCCCCGTGTCTCTCTCCTGTTACCCTCCACCCCCCCTCTCATGCCCCGTGTCTCTCTCCTGTTCCCTCCGATCATGCCCCGTGTCTCCCTGCTGTTGCCCCCGCTCATGCCCCTTATCTCTCTCCTCTTACCCCCACCCACCTCTCATGCCCCGTGTCTCTCTGCTGTTGCCCCCACCCCCCGCTCATGCCCCGTGTCTCTCTCCTGTTACCCCCCACCCACCTCTCATGCCCCGTGTCTCTCTGCTGTTGCCCCCCACCCCACGCTCATGCCCCGTGTCTCTCTCCTGTTGCCCCCCAACCCCCGGTCATGCCCCGTGTCTCCCTGCTGTTGCCCCCCAAATCCCCGCTCATGCCCCGTGTCCCTCTCCTATTACCCCCCACCCCCGGTCATGCCCCGTGTCTCCCCGCTGTTGCCCCCCACCCCCTGCTCATGCCCCATGTCTCCCTGTTGTTGCCCCCCACCCCCGCTCATGCCCCGTGTCTCTCTCCTGTTACCCCAACCCCTTTTGATGCCCCGTGTCTCTCTCCTGTTACGTCGAACCCCCCTCTCATGCCCCATGTCTCTCTCCTGTTGCCCCCCACTCCCCGGTCATGCCCGTGTCTCCCTGCTGATGCCCACCACCCCCTGCTCATGCCCCGTGTCTCCCCGCTGTTGCCCCCCACCCCCTGCTCATGCCCCATGTCTCCCTGTTGTTGCCCCCCACCCCCACTCATGCCCCGTGTCTCTCTCCTGTTACCCCCAACCCCTTTTGATGCCCCGTGTCTCTCTCCTGTTACGTCCCACCCCACTATCATGCCCCGTGTCTCCCTGCTGTTGCCCCCACCCCCGCTCATGCCCCTTGTCTCTCTCCTGTTCCCCCCACCCCCCGCTCATGCCCCGTGTCTCTCACCTGTTGCCCCCCACCCCCCGCTCATGGCCCGTGTCTCCCTGCTGTTACCCCACACCCCCCACCCCCTCTCATGCCCCATGTCTCCCTGCTGTTGCCCTCCACCCCTGCTCATGCCCTGTGTCTCTCTCTTGTTGCCCCCCAACCCCCGGTCATGCCCCGTGTCTCCCTGCTGTTGCCCCCCACCCCCCCACTCATGCCCCGTGTCTCTCTCCTGTTACCCCCCACCCCCCGGTCATGCCCCGTGTCTCCCTGCTGTTGCCCCCACCCCCTGCTCATGCCCGTGTCTCTCTCCTGTTCCCCCCAACCCCCGCTCATGCCTCCTGTCTCCCCTGTTCCCCCCCACCCCCCGCTCATGCCCTGTGTCTCCCTGCTGTTGCCCCCCACCCCTGCTCATGCCCCGTGTCTCTCCCCTGTTACCCCCACCCCCCGCTCATGCCCCGTGTCTCCCTGCTGTTGCCCCCCACCCCCCGGTCTTGCCCCGTGTCTCCCTGCTGTTGCCCCATCCCCTCTCATGCCCGTGTCTCCCTGCTGTTGCCCCCCACCCCGCGCTCATGCTCCGTGTCTCCCTGCTGTTGCCCCCAAGCCCCGCCCATGCCCCGTGTCTCCCTGCTGTTGCCCCCCACCCCCCGCTGATGCCCCGTGTCTCTCACCTATTGCCCTCCACCCCCCGCTCATGCCCTGTGTCTCCCTGCTGTTGCCCCCACCCCCGCTCATGCCCCTTGTCTCTCTCCTGTTCCCCCCACCCCCCGCTCATGCCCCGTGTCTCTCACCTGTTGCCCCCCGCTCATGCCCCGTGTCTCCTTGCTGTTGCCCCCCACCCCCCGCTGATGCCCCGTGTCTCTGTGCTGTTGCCCCCCACCCCCCGCTCATGCCCCGTGTCTCTCTCCTGTTACCCCCCACCCACCTCTCATGCCCCGTGTCTCTCTGCTGTTACCCCCCACCCCCTCTCATGTCCCATATCTCCATGTTGTTGCCCTCCACCCCCGCTCATGCCCCGTGTCTCTTTGCTGTTGCCCCCACCCCCCGCTGATGCCCCGTGTCTCTCACCTATTGCCCTCCACCCCCCGCTCATGCCCTGTGTCTCCCTGCTGTTGCCCCCACCCCCGCTCATGCCCCTTGTCTCTCTCCTGTTCCTCCCACCCCCGCTCATGCCCCGTGTCTCTCACCTGTTGCCCCCCACCCCCTGCTCATGCCCCGTTTCTCCCAGCTGTTACCCCCACCCCCTCTCATGCCCCATGTCTCCCTGCTGTTGCCCCCCACCCCCCGCTCATGCCCCGTGTCTCTCCCCTGTTACCCCAACCCCCTGCTCATGCCCAGTGTCTCCCTGCTGATGCCCCCCACCCCAAACTCATGCCCCGTGTCTCCCTGCTGTTGCCCCCCAACCCCTGCTCATGCTCCGTGTCTCCCTGCTGTTGGCTCCCACCCCCCGCTCATGCCCCGTGTCTCCCTGCTGTTGCCCCCCACTCATGCCCCGTGTCTCTTTCCTATTCCCCCCACCCCCGCTCATGCGCCGTGTCTCTCACCTGTTACCCCAACCCCCTGCTCATGCCCAGTGTCTCCCTGCTGTTGCCCCCCACCCCACACTCATGCTCCGTGTCTCCCTGCTGTTGCCCCCCAACCCCTGCTCATGCCCCGTGTCTCCCTGCTGTTGCCCCCCGCTCATGCCCCTTGTCTCTCTCCTCTTACCCCCCACCCACCTCTCATGCCCCATGTCTCTCTGCTGTTGCCCCCCACCCCCCGCTCATGCCCCGTGTCTCTCTCCTGTTACCCCCCACCCAACTCTCATGCCCCGTGTCTCTCTGCTGTTGCCCCCCACCCCACGCTCATGCCCTGTGTCTCTCTCCTGTTGCCCCCCAAACCCCGGTCATGCCCCGTGTCTCCCTGCTGCTGCCCCCCAATCCCCCGCTCATGCCCCGTGTCTCCCCGCTGTTGCCCCCCACCCCTGCTCATGCCCCATGTCTCCCTGTTGTTGCCCCCCACCCCCGCTCATGCCCCTTGTCTCTCTCCTCTTACCCCCACCCACCTCTCATGCCCCGTGTCTCTCTGCTGTTGCCCCCACCCCCCGCTCATGCCCCGTGTCTCTCTCCTGTTACCCCCCACCCACCTCTCATGCCCCGTGTCTCTCTGCTGTTGCCCCCCACCCCACGCTCATGCCCCGTGTCTCTCACCTGTTGCCCCCCAACCACCGGTCATGCCCCGTGTCTCCCTGCTGTTGGCCCCCAATCCCCCGCTCATGCCCCGTGTCTCTCTCCTATTACCCCCCACCCCCCGGTCATGCCCCGTGTCTCCCCGCTGTTGCCCCCCACCCCCCGCTCATGCCCCCCACCCCGCGCTCATGCCCCGTGTCTCTCTACTGTTCCCCCATCGCCGCTCATGCCCGTGTCTCTCACCTGTTGCCCCCCAACCCCCGGTCATGCCCCGTGCCTCCCTGCTGTTGGCCCCCAATCCCCCCTCATGCCCAGTGTCTCTCTCCTATTACCCCTCACCCCCCGGTCGTGCCCCGTGTTTCCCCGCTGTTGCCCCCCACCCCCCGCTCATGCCCCGTGTCTCCCTGCTGTTGCCCCCCACCCCGCGCTCATGCCCCGTGTCTCTCTACTGTTCCCCAATCCCCACTCATGCCCCGTGTCTCTCACCTGTTGCCCCCCACCCACCGCTCATGCCCCGTGTCTCCCTTCTGTTGCCCCCCACCCCCGCTCATGCCCCGTGTCTCTCTACTGTTACCCCCCACTCCCCGCTCATGCCCCGTGTCTCCCTGCTGTTGCCCCCCACCCCCTGCTCATGCCCTGTGTCTCTCCCCTATTACCCCCACCCCCTGCTCATGCCCAGTGTCTCCCTGCTGTTGCCCCCCACCCCACGCTCATGCCCCGTGTCACCCTGCTGTTGCCCCCCAACCTCCGCTCATGCCCCGTGTCTCCCTGCTGTTGCCCCCACCCCCGCTCATGCCCCGTGTCTCTATCCTGTTGCCCCTCCACCCCCCGCTCATGCCCTGTGTCTCTCTCCTGTTCCCCCACCCGCCGCTCATGCGCCGTATCTCTCACCTGTTACCCCCACCCCCCGCTCATGCCCCATGTCTCCCTGCTGTTACCACCCCCACCCCCCACCCCCCTCTCATGCCCCATGTCTCTCTCCTGTTGGCCCCCAACCCCCGGTCATGCCCCGTGTCTTCCTGCTGTTGCCCCCCACCCCCCGCTCATGGCCTGTGTCTCTCTCCTGTTACCCCCCAACCCCCGCTCATGCCCCGTGTCTCCCTGCTGTTGCCCCCCACCCCCCGCTCATGCCCCGTGTCTCTCTCCTGTTCCCCCAAACCCCGCTCTTGCCTCATGCCTCCCCTGTTCCCCCCACCCCCCGCTCATGCCCCGTGTCTCCCTGCCGTTGCCCCTCCACCCCCGCTCATGCCCCGTATCTCTCTCCTGTTACCCCCCACCCCCTCTGATGCCCTGTGTCTCTCTCCTGTTACCTCCCACCCCCCTCTCATGCCCCCGTGTCTCTCACCTGTTGCCCCCCATCCCCCGCTCATGCCCCGTGTCACCCTGCTGTTGCCCCCCACCCCCGCTCATGCCCAGTGTCTCTCTACTGTTACCCCCCACCCACCTCTCAGGCCCCGTGTCTCCCTGCTGTTGCCCCCCACCTCCGCTCATGCCCTGTGCCTCTCTCCTGTTGCCCCTCCACCCCCCGCTCATGCCCTGTGTCTCCCTGCTGTCGCCCCCACCCCCCGCTCATGCCCCGTGTCGCTCTCCTGTTACGCTACACCCCCCTCTCATGCTGCCCCGTGTCTCTCTCCTGTTGCTCCTCCACCCCCGCTCATGCCCCGTGTCTCCCTGCTGTTGCCCCCCACCCGCCGCTCATGCCCCGTGTCTCTCTACTGTTCCCCCTACCCCCGCTCATTCCCCGTGTCTCTCACCTGTTGCCCCCACCCCCGCTCATGCCCTGTGTCTCTCTCCTGTTACCCCCCTCCCCCGGTCATGCCCCGTGTCTCCCTGCTGTTGCCCCCCACATGCCCCTTGTCTCTCTCCTGTTCCCCCCACCCCCCGCTCATGCCCCGTGTCTCTCACCTGTTGCTCCCCACCCCCCGCTCATGCCCCGTGTCTCCCTGCTGTTACCCCCCACTCAGGCCCCGTGTCTCTCTCCTGTTACCCCCCTCCCCCGGTCATGCCCCGTGTCTCCCTGCTGTTGCCCCCCACCCCCGCTCATGCCCTGTGTCTCTCTCCTGTTCCCTCCACCCCTCGCTCATGCCCCGTGTCTCTCACCTGTTGCCCCCCACCCCCCGCTCATGCCCCGTTTCTCCCTGCTGTTGCCCCCCACCCACCTTTCAGGGCCCGTTTCTCCCTGCTGTTGCCCCCCACCTCCGCTCATGCCCTGTGTCTCTCTCCTGTTGCCCCTCCACCCCCCGCTCATGCCCCGTGTCTCCCTGCTGTTGCCCCCACCCCTGCTCATGCCCAGTGTCTCTCTCCTGTTCCCCCCGCTCATGCCCCGTGTCTCTCACCTGTTGCCCCCCACACCCCGCTCATGCCCCGTGTCTCCCTGCTGTTGCCCACCACCCACCTCTCAGGCCCCGTGTCTCCCTGCTGTTGCCCCCACCTCCGCTCATGCCCTGTGTGTCTCTCCTGTTGCCCCTCCACCCCCCGCTCATGCCCCGTGTCTCCCTGCTGTTGCCCCCCGCCCCCGCTCATGCACTGTGTCTCTCCCCTGTTACCCCCCACCCCAGCTCATGCCCAGTGTCTCCCTGCTGTTGCCCCCCACCCCGCGCTCATGCTCCGTGTCTCCCTGCTGTTGCCCCCAAACCCCGCCCATGCCCCGTGTCTCCCTGCTGTTGCCCCCACCCCCGCTCATGCCCTGTGTCTCCCTGCTGTTGCCCCCACCCCCGCTCATGCCCCTTGTCTCTCTCCTGTTGCCCCCACCCCCCGCTCATGCCCCGTGTCTCTCACCAGTTGCCCCCCACCCCCCGCTCATGCCCCGTGTCTCCCTGTGTTACCCCCCACCCCCTCTCATGTCCCATATCTCCCTGTTGTTGCCCTCCACCCCCGCTCATGCCCCGTGTCTCTCTCTTGTTGCCCCCCACCCCCCGGTCATGCCCCATGTCTCCCTGCTGTTGCCCCCCACCCCCAGCTCATGCCCCGTGTATCTCCCCTGTTACCCCAACCCCCTGCTCATGCCCAGTGTCTCCCTGCTGTTGCCCCCCACCCCACACTCATGCCCCGTGTCTCCCTGCTGTTGCCCCCCAACCCCTGCTCATGCCCCATGTCTCCCTGCTGTTGCCTCCCACCCCCGCTCACGCCCCGTGTCTCCCTGCTGTTGCCCCCCACTCCCCGCTCATGCCCCGTGTCTCTTTCCTGTTCCCCCCACCCCCCGCTCATGCGCCGTGTCTCTCACCTGTTACCCCAACCCCCTGCTCATGCCCAGTGTCTCCCTGCTGTTGCCCCCCACCCCACACTCATGCCCCGTGTCTCCCTGCTGTTGCCCCCCAACCCCCGCTCATGCCCCGTGTCTCCCTGCTGTTGCCCCCCACCCCCCGCTCATGCCCCGTGTCTCCCTGCTGTTGCCCCCCACTCCCCGCTCATGCCCCGTGTCTCTTTCCTGTTCCCCCGACCCCCCGCTCATGCCCTGTGTCTCCCTGCTGTCGCCCCCACCCCCCGCTCATGCCCCGTGTCGCTCTCCTGTTACGCTACACCCCCCTCTCATGCTGCCCCGTGTCTCTCTCCTGTTGCTCCTCCACCCCCTCTCATGCCCCGTGTCTCCCTGCTGTTGCCCCCACCCCCCGCTCATGCCCTGTGTCTCTCCCCTGTTACCCCCACCCCCTGCTCATGCCCAGTGTCTCCCTGCTGTTGCCCTCCACCCCATGCTCATGCCCGGTGTCTCCCTGCTGTTGCCCCCAACCTCTGCTCATGCCCCGTGTCTCTCTCCTGTTACCCCCCACCCCCCTCTCATGCCCTGTGTCTCCCTCGTGTTCCCACACCCCGGCTCATGCCCCATGTCTCCCTGCTGTTGCCCCCCCACCCCCTCTCATGCCCCGTGTCTCTCTCCTGTTACCCTCCACCCCCCCTCTCATGCCCCGTGTCTCTCTCCTGTTCCCTCCGATCATGCCCCGTGTCTCCCTGCTGTTGCCCCCGCTCATGCCCCTTATCTCTCTCCTCTTACCCCCACCCACCTCTCATGCCCCGTGTCTCTCTGCTGTTGCCCCCACCCCCCGCTCATGCCCCGTGTCTCTCTCCTGTTACCCCCCACCCACCTCTCATGCCCCGTGTCTCTCTGCTGTTGCCCCCCACCCCATGCTCATGCCCCGTGTCTCTCTCCTGTTGCCCCCCAACCCCCGGTCATGCTCCGTGTCTCCCTGCTGTTGCCCCCAAGCCCCGCCCATGCCCCGTGTCTCCCTGCTGTTGCCCCCCACCCCCCGCTGATGCCCCGTGTCTCTCACCTATTGCCCTCCACCCCCCGCTCATGCCCTGTGTCTCCCTGCTGTTGCCCCCACCCCCGCTCATGCCCCTTGTCTCTCTCCTGTTCCCCTCACCCCCCGCTCATGCCCCGTGTATCTCACCTGTTGCCCCCGCTCATGCCCCGTGTCTCCCTGCTGTTACCCCCCACCCTCTCTCATGTCCCATGCTCATGCCCTGTGTCTCTCCCCTGTTACCCCCACCCCCCGCTCATGCCCCGTGTCTCCCTGCTGTTGCCCCCCACCCCCCGGTCTTGCCCCGTGTCTCCCTGCTGTTGCCCCCCAATCCCCCGCTCATGCCCCGTGTCCCTCTCCTATTACCCCCCACCCCCGGTCATGCCCCGTGTCTCCCCGCTGTTGCCCCCCACCCCCTGCTCATGCCCCATGTCTCCCTGTTGTTGCCCCCCACCCCCGCTCATGCCCCGTGTCTCTCTCCTGTTACCCCCAACCCCTTTTGATGCCCCGTGTCTCTCTCCTGTTACGTCGAACCCCCCTCTCATGCCCCGTGTCTCTCTCCTGTTGCCCCCCACTCCCCGGTCATGCCCGTGTCTCCCTGCTGATGCCCACCACCCCCTGCTCATGCCCCGTGTCTCCCCGCTGTTGCCCCCCACCCCCTGCTCATGCCCCATGTCTCCCTGTTGTTGCCCCCCACCCCCACTCATGCCCCGTGTCTCTCTCCTGTTACCCCCAACCCCTTTTGATGCCCCGTGTCTCTCTCCTGTTACGTCCCACCCCACTATCATGCCCCGTGTCTCCCTGCTGTTGCCCCCACCCCGCTCATGCCCCTTGTCTCTCTCCTGTTCCCCCCACCCCCCGCTCATGCCCCGTGTCTCTCACCTGTTGCCCCCCACCCCCCGCTCATGGCCCGTGTCTCCCTGCTGTTACCCCACACCCCCCACCCCCTCTCATGCCCCATGTCTCCCTGCTGTTGCCCTCCACCCCTGCTCATGCCCTGTGTCTCTCTCTTGTTGCCCCCCAACCCCCGGTCATGCCCCGTGTCTCCCTGCTGTTGCCCCCCACCCCCCCACTCATGCCCCGTGTCTCTCTCCTGTTACCCCCCACCCCCCGGTCATGCCCCGTGTCTCCCTGCTGTTGCCCCCACCCCCCGCTCATGCCCCGTGTCTCTCTCCTGTTCCCCCCAACCCCCGCTCATGCCTCCTGTCTCCCCTGTTCCCCCCCACCCCCCGCTCATGCCCTGTGTCTCCCTGCTGTTGCCCCCCACCACTGCTCATGCCCCGTGTCTCTCCCCTGTTACCCCCACCCCCCGCTCATGCCCCGTGTCTCCCTGCTGTTGCCCCCCACCCCCCGGTCTTGCCCCGTGTCTCCCTGCTGTTGCCCCCCAATCCCCCGCTCATGCCCCGTGTCCCTCTCCTATTACCCCCCACCCCCGGTCATGCCCCGTGTCTCCCCGCTGTTGCCCCCCACCCCCTGCTCATGCCCCATGTCTCCCTGTTGTTGCCCCCCACCCCCGCTCATGCCCCGTGTCTCTCTCCTGTTACGTCGAACCCCCCTCTCATGCCCCGTGTCTCTCTCCTGTTGCCCCCCACTCCCCGGTCATGCCCGTGTCTCCCTGCTGATGCCCACCACCCCCTGCTCATGCCCCGTGTCTCCCCGCTGTTGCCCCCCACCCCCTGCTCATGCCCCATGTCTCCCTGTTGTTGCCCCCCACCCCCACTCATGCCCCGTGTCTCTCTCCTGTTACCCCCAACCCCTTTTGATGCCCCGTGTCTCTCTCCTGTTACGTCCCACCCCACTATCATGCCCCGTGTCTCCCTGCTGTTGCCCCCACCCCGCTCATGCCCCTTGTCTCTCTCCTGTTCCCCCCACCCCCCGCTCATGCCCCGTGTCTCTCACCTGTTGCCCCCCACCCCCCGCTCATGGCCCGTGTCTCCCTGCTGTTACCCCACACCCCCCACCCCCTCTCATGCCCCATGTCTCCCTGCTGTTGCCCTCCACCCCTGCTCATGCCCTGTGTCTCTCTCTTGTTGCCCCCCAACCCCCGGTCATGCCCCGTGTCTCCCTGCTGTTGCCCCCCACCCCCCCACTCATGCCCCGTGTCTCTCTCCTGTTACCCCCCACCCCCCGGTCATGCCCCGTGTCTCCCTGCTGTTGCCCCCACCCCCCGCTCATGCCCCGTGTCTCTCTCCTGTTCCCCCCAACCCCCGCTCATGCCTCCTGTCTCCCCTGTTCCCCCCCACCCCCCGCTCATGCCCTGTGTCTCCCTGCTGTTGCCCCCCACCACTGCTCATGCCCCGTGTCTCTCCCCTGTTACCCCCACCCCCCGCTCATGCCCCGTGTCTCCCTGCTGTTGCCCCCCACCCCCCGGTCTTGCCCCGTGTCTCCCTGCTGTTGCCCCCCAATCCCCCGCTCATGCCCCGTGTCCCTCTCCTATTACCCCCCACCCCCGGTCATGCCCCGTGTCTCCCCGCTGTTGCCCCCCACCCCCTGCTCATGCCCCATGTCTCCCTGTTGTTGCCCCCCACCCCCGCTCATGCCCCGTGTCTCTCTCCTGTTACCCCCAACCCCTTTTGATGCCCCGTGTCTCTCTCCTGTTACGTCGAACCCCCCTCTCATGCCCCGTGTCTCTCTCCTGTTGCCCCCCACTCCCCGGTCATGCCCGTGTCTCCCTGCTGATGCCCACCACCCCCTGCTCATGCCCCGTGTCTCCCCGCTGTTGCCCCCCACCCCCTGCTCATGCCCCATGTCTCCCTGTTGTTGCCCCCCACCCCCACTCATGCCCCGTGTCTCTCTCCTGTTACCCCCAACCCCTTTTGATGCCCCGTGTCTCTCTCCTGTTACGTCCCACCCCACTATCATGCCCCGTGTCTCCCTGCTGTTGCCCCCACCCCGCTCATGCCCCTTGTCTCTCTCCTGTTCCCCCCACCCCCCGCTCATGCCCCGTGTCTCTCACCTGTTGCCCCCCACCCCCCGCTCATGGCCCGTGTCTCCCTGCTGTTACCCCACACCCCCCACCCCCTCTCATGCCCCATGTCTCCCTGCTGTTGCCCTCCACCCCTGCTCATGCCCTGTGTCTCTCTCTTGTTGCCCCCCAACCCCCGGTCATGCCCCGTGTCTCCCTGCTGTTGCCCCCCACCCCCCCACTCATGCCCCGTGTCTCTCTCCTGTTACCCCCCACCCCCCGGTCATGCCCCGTGTCTCCCTGCTGTTGCCCCCACCCCCCGCTCATGCCCCGTGTCTCTCTCCTGTTCCCCCCAACCCCCGCTCATGCCTCCTGTCTCCCCTGTTCCCCCCCACCCCCCGCTCATGCCCTGTGTCTCCCTGCTGTTGCCCCCCACCACTGCTCATGCCCCGTGTCTCTCCCCTGTTACCCCCACCCCCCGCTCATGCCCCGTGTCTCCCTGCTGTTGCCCCCCACCCCCCGGTCTTGCCCCGTGTCTCCCTGCTGTTGCCCCCAATCCCCCGCTCATGCCCCGTGTCCCTCTCCTATTACCCCCCACCCCCGGTCATGCCCCGTGTCTCCCCGCTGTTGCCCCCCACCCCCTGCTCATGCCCCATGTCTCCCTGTTGTTGCCCCCCACCCCCGCTCATGCCCCGTGTCTCTCTCCTGTTACCCCCAACCCCTTTTGATGCCCCGTGTCTCTCTCCTGTTACGTCGAACCCCCCTCTCATGCCCCGTGTCTCTCTCCTGTTGCCCCCCACTCCCCGGTCATGCCCGTGTCTCCCTGCTGATGCCCACCACCCCCTGCTCATGCCCCGTGTCTCCCCGCTGTTGCCCCCCACCCCCTGCTCATGCCCCATGTCTCCCTGTTGTTGCCCCCCACCCCCACTCATGCCCCGTGTCTCTCTCCTGTTACCCCCAACCCCTTTTGATGCCCCGTGTCTCTCTCCTGTTACGTCCCACCCCACTATCATGCCCCGTGTCTCCCTGCTGTTGCCCCCACCCCGCTCATGCCCCTTGTCTCTCTCCTGTTCCCCCCACCCCCCGCTCATGCCCCGTGTCTCTCACCTGTTGCCCCCCACCCCCCGCTCATGGCCCGTGTCTCCCTGCTGTTACCCCACCCCCTCTCATGCCCCATGTCTCCCTGCTGTTGCCCTCCACCCCTGCTCATGCCCTGTGTCTCTCTCTTGTTGCCCCCCAACCCCCGGTCATGCCCCGTGTCTCCCTGCTGTTGCCCCCCACTCATGCCCCGTGTCTCTCTCCTGTTACCCCCCACCCCCCGGTCATGCCCCGTGTCTCCCTGCTGTTGCCCCCACCCCCCGCTCATGCCCCGTGTCTCTCTCCTGTTCCCCCCAACCCCCGCTCATGCCTCCTGTCTCCCCTGTTCCCCCCCACCCCCCGCTCATGCCCTGTGTCTCCCTGCTGTTGCCCCCCACCACTGCTCATGCCCCGTGTCTCTCCCCTGTTACCCCCACCCCCCGCTCATGCCCCGTGTCTCCCTGCTGTTGCCCCCCACCCCCCGGTCTTGCCCCGTGTCTCCCTGCTGTTGCCCCCCAATCCCCCGCTCATGCCCCGTGTCCCTCTCCTATTACCCCCCACCCCCGGTCATGCCCCGTGTCTCCCCGCTGTTGCCCCCCACCCCCTGCTCATGCCCCATGTCTCCCTGTTGTTGCCCCCCACCCCCGCTCATGCCCCGTGTCTCTCTCCTGTTACCCCCAACCCCTTTTGATGCCCCGTGTCTCTCTCCTGTTACGTCGAACCCCCCTCTCATGCCCCGTGTCTCTCTCCTGTTGCCCCCCACTCCCCGGTCATGCCCGTGTCTCCCTGCTGATGCCCACCACCCCCTGCTCATGCCCCGTGTCTCCCCGCTGTTGCCCCCCACCCCCTGCTCATGCCCCATGTCTCCCTGTTGTTGCCCCCCACCCCCACTCATGCCCCGTGTCTCTCTCCTGTTACCCCCAACCCCTTTTGATGCCCCGTGTCTCTCTCCTGTTACGTCCCACCCCACTATCATGCCCCGTGTCTCCCTGCTGTTGCCCCCACCCCGCTCATGCCCCTTGTCTCTCTCCTGTTCCCCCACCCCGCGCTCATGCCCCGTGTCTCTCACCTGTTGCCCCCCACCCCCCGCTCATGGCCCGTGTCTCCCTGCTGTTACCCCACACCCCCCACCCCCTCTCATGCCCCATGTCTCCCTGCTGTTGCCCTCCACCCCTGCTCATGCCCTGTGTCTCTCTCTTGTTGCCCCCCAACCCCCGGTCATGCCCCGTGTCTCCCTGCTGTTGCCCCCCACCCCCCCACTCATGCCCCGTGTCTCTCTCCTGTTACCCCCCACCCCCCGGTCATGCCCCGTGTCTCCCTGCTGTTGCCCCCACCCCCCGCTCATGCCCCGTGTCTCTCTCCTGTTCCCCCCAACCCCCGCTCATGTCTCCTGTCTCCCCTGTTCCCCCCCACCCCCCGCTCATGCCCTGTGTCTCCCTGCTGTTGCCCCCCACCACTGCTCATGCCCCGTGTCTCTCCCCTGTTACCCCCACCCCCCGCTCATGCCCTGTGTCTCCCTGCTGTTGCCCCCCACCACTGCTCATGCCCCGTGTCTCTCCCCTGTTACCCCCACCCCCCGCTCATGCTCCGTGTCTCCCTGCTGTTGCCCCCAAGCCCCGCCCATGCCCCGTGTCTCCCTGCTGTTGCCCCCCACCCCCCGCTGATGCCCCGTGTCTCTCACCTATTGCCCTCCACCCCCCGCTCATGCCCTGTGTCTCCCTGCTGTTGCCCCCACCCCCTCTCATGCCCCTTGTCTCTCTCCTGTTCCCCCCACCCCCCGCTCATGCCCCGTGTATCTCACCTGTTGCCCCCGCTCATGCCCCGTGTCTCCCTGCTGTTACCCCCCACCCTCTCTCATGTCCCATATCTCCCTGTTGTTGCCCTCCACCCCCGCTCATGCCACGTGTCTCCTTGCTGTTGCCCCCACCCCCCGCTGATGCCCCGTGTCTCTCACCTATTGCCCTCCACCCCCCGCTCATGCCCTGTGTCTCCCTGCTGTTGCCCCCACCCCCGCTCATGCCCCTTGTCTCTCTCCTGTTCCTCCCACCCCCGCTCATGCCCCGTGTCTCTCACCTGTTGCCCCCCACCCCCTGCTCATGCCCCGTGTCTCCCTGCTGTTACCCCCCACCCCCTCTCATGCCCCATGTCTCCCTGCTGTTGCCCCCCACCCCCCGCTCATGCCCCGTGTCTCTCCCCTGTTACCCCAACCCCCTGCTCATGCCGTGTCTCCCTGCTGATGCCCCCCACCCCAAACTCATGCCCCGTGTCTCCCTGCTGTTGCCCCCCAACCCCTGCTCATGCTCCGTGTCTCCCTGCTGTTGGCTCCCACCCCCCGCTCATGCCCCGTGTCTCCCTGCTGTTGCCCCCCACTCATGCCCCGTGTCTCTTTCCTGTTCCCCCCACCCCCGCTCATGCGCCGTGTCTCTCACCTGTTACCCCAACCCCCTGCTCATGCCCAGTGTCTCCCTGCTGTTGCCCCCCACCCCACACTCATGCTCCGTGTCTCCCTGCTGTTGCCCCCAACCCCTGCTCATGCCCCGTGTCTCCCTGCTGTTGCCCCCTGCTCATGCCCCTTGTCTCTCTCCTCTTACCCCCCACCCACCTCTCATGCCCCGTGTCTCTCTGCTGTTGCCCCCACCCCCCGCTCATGCCCCGTGTCTCTCTCCTGTTACCCCCCACCCACCTCTCATGCCCCGTGTCTCTCTGCTGTTGCCCCCCACCCCACGCTCATGCCCCGTGTCTCTCTCCTGTTGCCCCCCAACCCCCGGTCATGCCCCGTGTCTCCCTGCTGCTGCCCCCCAATCCCCCGCTCATGCCCCGTGTCTCCCCGCTGTTGGCCCCCACCCCTGCTCATGCCCCATGTCTCCCTGTTGTTGCCCCCCACCCCCGCTCATGCCCCTTGTCTCTCTCCTCTTACCCCCACCCACCTCTCATGCCCCGTGTCTCTCTGCTGTTGCCCCCACCCCCCGCTCATGCCCCGTGTCTCTCTCCTGTTACCCCCCACCCACCTCTCATGCCCCGTGTCTCTCTGCTGTTGCCCCCCACCCCACGCTCATGCCCCGTGTCTCTCTCCTGTTGCCCCCAACCCCCGGTCATGCCGTGTCTCCCTGCTGTTGCCCCCCAATCCCCCGCTCATGCCCCGTGTCTCTCTCCTATTACCCCCCACCCCCCGGTCATGCCCCGTGTCTCCCCACTGTTGCCCCCCACCCCCTGCTCATGCCCCATGTCTCCCTGTTGTTGCCCCCCACCCCCGCTCATGCCCCGTGTCTCTCTCCTGTTACCCCCAACCCCTTTTGATGCCCCTTGTCCCTCTCCTGTTACGTCCCACCCCACTATCATGCCCCGTGTCTCCCTCCTGTTGCCCCCCACCCCCCGCTCATGCCCCGTGTCTCCCTGCTGTTGCCCCCACCCCCGCTCATGACCCTTGTCTCTCTCCTGTTCCCCCCACCCCCCGCTCATGCCCCGTGTCTCTCACCTGTTGCCCCCCACCCCCCGCTCATGGCCCGTGTCTCCCTGCTGTTACCCCCCACCCCCTCTCATGCCCCATGTCTCCCTGCTGTTGCCCTCCACCCCTGCTCATGCCCTGTGTCTCTCTCTTGTTGCCCCCCAACCCCCGGTCATGCCCCGTGTCTCCCTGCTGTTGCCCCCCACCCCCGCGCTCATGCCCCGTGTCTCTCTCCTGTTACCCCCCACCCCCCGGTCATGCCCCGTGTCTCCCTGCTGTTGCCCCACCCCCCGCTCATGCCCCGTGTCTCTCTCCTGTTCCCCCCAACCCCCGCTCATGCCTCCTGTCTCCCCTGTTCCCCCCACCCCCCGCTCATGCCCTGTGTCTCCCTGCTGTTGCCCCCCACCCCCGCTCATGCCCCGTGTCTCTCCCCTGTTACCCCCACCCCCCGCTCATGCCCCGTGTCTCCCTGCTGTTGCCCTCCACCCCCCGGTCATGCCCCGTGTCTCCCTGCTGTTGCCCCATCCCCTCTCATGCCCGTGTCTCCCTGCTGTTGCCCCCCACCCCGCGCTCATGCTCCGTGTCTCCCTGCTGTTGCCCCCAAACCCCGCCCATGCCCCGTGTCTCCCTGCTGTTGCCCCCCACCCCCCGCTGATGCCCCGTGTCTCTCACCTATTTCCCTCCACCCCCCGCTCATGCCCTGTGTCTCCCTGCTGTTGCCCTCACCCCCGCGCATGCCCCTTGTCTCTCTCCTGTTCCCCCCACCCCCCGCTCATGCCCCGTGTCTCTCACCTGTTGCCCCCCACCCCCCGCTCATGCCCCGTGTCTCCCTGCTGTTACCCCCCACCCCCTCTCATGTCCCATATCTCCCTGTTGTTGCCCTCCACCCCCGCTCATGCCCCGTGTCTCCCTGCTGTTGCCCCCCACCCCCCGCTGATGCCCCGTGTCTCTCACCTATTGCCCTCCACACCCCGCTCATGCCCTGTGTCTCCCTGCTGTTGCCCCCACCCCCGCTCATGCCCCTTGTCTCTCTCCTGTTCCTCCCACCCCCGCTCATGCCCCGTGTCTCTCCTGTTGCCCCCCACCCCCCGCTCATGCCCCGTGTCTCCCTGCTGTTACCCCCCACCCCCTCTCATGCCCCATGTCTCCCTGCTGTTGCCCCCCACCCCCGCTCATGCCCCGTGTCTCTCCCCTGTTACCCCAACCCCCTGCTCCTGCCCAGTTTCTCCCTGCTGTTGCCCCCCACCCCACACTCATGCCCCGTGTCTCCCTGCTGTTGCCCCCAACCCCTGCTCATGCCCCGTGTCTCCCTGCTGTTGGCTCCCAACCCCTGCTCATGCCCCGTGTCTCCCTGCTGTTACCCCCCACTCCCCGCTTATGCCCCGTGTCTCTTTCCTGTTCCCCCACCCCCCGCTCATGCGCCGTGTCTCTCACCTGTTACCCCAACCCCCTGCTCATGCCCAGTGTCTCCCTGCTGTTGCCCCCATACCCCACACTCATGCCCCATGTCTCCCTGCTGTTGCCCCCAACCCCCGCTCATGCCCCGTGTCTCCCTGCTGTTGCCCCCCGCTCATGCTCCTTGTCTCTCTCCTCTTACCCCCCACACACCTCTCATGCCCCGTGTCTCTCTGCTGTTGCCCCCCACCCCCCGCTCATGCCCCGTGTCTCTCTCCTGTTACCCCCCACCCACCTCTCATGCCCCGTGTCTCTCTGCTGTTGCCCCCCACCCCACGCTCATGCCCCGTGTCTCTCTCCTGTTGCCCCCAACCCCCGGTCATGCCCCGTGTCTCCCTGCTGTTGGCCCCCAATCCCCCGCTCATGCCCCGTGTCTCTCTCCTATTACCCCCTACCCCCCGGTCATGCCCCGTGTCTCCCCGCTGTTGCCCCCCACCCCTGCTCATGCCCCATGTCTCCCTGTTGTTGCCCCCCACCCCCGCTCATGCCCCGTGTCTCTCTCCTGTTACGTCCCACCCCCCTATCATGCCCCGTGTCTCCCTGCTGATGCCCACCACCCCCGCTCATGCCACGTGTCTCTCCCCTGTTCCCCCCCGCTCATGCCCTGTGTCTCCCTGCTGTTGCCCCCCAGTCCCCGGTCATGCCCCGTGTCTCCCTGCTGTTGCCCCATCCCCTCTCATGCCCCGTGTCTCCCTGCTGTTGCCCCCCACACCCCAGTCATGCCCTGTGTCTCTCTCCTGTTATCCCCCACCCCCTCTCATGCCCCATGTCTCCCTCGTGTTCCCCCCACCCCCCGCTCATGCACCATGTCTCCCTGCTGTTGCCCCCCACCCCCTGCTCATGCCCCTTGTCTCTCTCCTGTTACCCCCCACGCCCCAGTCATGCCCCGTGTCTCCCTGCTGTTGACCCCCACCCCCCGCTCATGCCCCGTGTCTCCCTGCTGTTGCCCCAAACCCACCGCTTATGCTCTGTGTCTCTCTCCTGTTACCCCCCCAGCACCCTCTCATGCCCTGTGTCTCTCTCCTGTTGCCCTCCACACCCCGGTCATGCCCTGTGTCTCCCTGCTGTTGCCCCCCACCCCGCACTCAGGCCCCGTGTCTCTCTCCTGTTACCCCCCTCCCCCGGTCATGCCCTGTGTCTCCCTGCTGTTGCCCCCCACCCCGCCCTCATGCCCCGTGTCTCTCTACTGTTCCCCCATCCCCGCTCATGCCCCGTGTCTCTCACCTGTTGCCCCCCAACCACCGGTCATGCCCCGTGTCTCCCTGCTGTTGGCCCCCAATCCCCCGCTCATGCCCCGTGTCTCTCTCCTATTACCCCCCACCCCCCGGTCATGCCCCGTGTCTCCCCGCTGTTGCCCCCCACCCCCCGCTCATGCCCCCCACCCCGCGCTCATGCCCCGTGTCTCTCTACTGTTCCCCCATCGCCGCTCATGCCCCGTGTCTCTCACCTGTTGCCCCCCAACCCCCGGTCATGCCCCGTGCCTCCCTGCTGTTGGCCCCCAATCCCCCCTCATGCCCAGTGTCTCTCTCCTATTACCCCTCACCCCCCGGTCATGCCCCGTGTTTCCCCGCTGTTGCCCCCCACCCCCCGCTCATGTCCCGTGTCTCCCTGCTGTTGCCCCCCACCCCACGCTCATGCCCCGTGTCTCTCTACTGTTCCCCAATCCCCACTCATGCCCCGTGTCTCTCACCTGTTGCCCCCCACCCACCGCTCATGCCCCGTGTCTCCCTGCTGTTGCCCCCCACCCCCGCTCATGCCCCGTGTCTCTCTACTGTTACCCCCCACTCCCCGCTCATGCCCCGTGTCTCCCTGCTGTTGCCCCCCACCCCCCGCTCATGCCCCGTGTCTCTCCCCTGTTACCCCCACCCCCTGCTCATGCCCAGTGTCTCCCTGCTGTTGCCCCCCACCCCACGCTCATGCCCCGTGTCACCCTGCTGTTGCCCCCCAACCTCCGCTCATGCCCCGTGTCTCCCTGCTGTTGCCCCCACCCCCGCTCATGCCCCGTGTCTCTATCCTGTTGCCCCTCCACCCCCCGCTCATGCCCTGTGTCTCTCTCCTGTTCCCCCACCCGCCGTATCTCTCACCCGTTACCCCCCACCCCCCGCTCATGCCCCGTGTCTCCCTGCTGTTACCCCCCCACCCCCACCCCCCTCTCATGCCCCATGTCTCTCTCCTGTTGCCCCCCAACCCCCGGTCATGCCCCGTGTCTTCCTGCTGTTGCCCCCCACCCCCCCGCTCATGGCCTGTGTCTCTCTCCTGTTACCCCCCAACCCCCGCTCATGCCCCGTGTCTCCCTGCTGTTGCCCCCCACCCCCCGCTCATGCCCCGTGTCTCTCTCCGGTTCCCCCAAACCCCGCTCTTGCCTCATGTCTCCCCTGTTCCCCCCACCCCCCGCTCATGCCCCGTGTCTCCCTGCTGTTGCCCCTCCACCCCCGCTCATGCCCCGTATCTCTCTCCTGTTACCCCCCACCCCCCTCTGATGCCCTGTGTCTCTCTCCTGTTACCTCCCACCCCCCTCTCATGCCCCAGTGTCTCTCACCTGTTGCCCCCCATCCCCCGCTCATGCCCCGTGTCACCCTGCTGTTGCCCCCCACCCCCGCTCATGCCCAGTGTCTCTCTACTGTTACCCCCCACCCACCTCTCAGGCCCCGTGTCTCCCTGCTGTTGCCCCCCACCTCCGCTCATGCCCTGTGCCTCTCTCCTGTTGCCCCTCCACCCCCCGCTCATGCACTGTGTCTCCCTGCTGTTGCCCCCCACCCCCCGCTCATGCACTGTGTCTCTCCCCTGTTACCCCCCACCCCCGCTCATGCCCAGTGTCTCCGTGCTGTTGCCCCCCACCCCGCGCTCATGCTCCGTGTCTCCCTGCTGTTGCCCCCAAACCCCGCTCATGCCCCGTGTCTCCCTGCTGTTGCCCCCCACCCCCGCTCATGCCCCGTGTCTCCCTGCTGTTCCCCCCACCCCCGCTCATGTGCCGTGTCTCTCACCTGTTGCCCCCCACCCCCCGCTCATGCCCTGTGTCTCCCTGCTGTTACCCCCACCCCCTCTCATGCCCCATGTCTCCCTGCTGTTGCCCGCCACCCCCGCTCATGCCCGGTGTCTCTCTCTTGTTGCCCCCCAACCCCCGCTCATGCCCCGTGTCTCCCTGCTGTTGCCCCCACCCCCCGCTCATGCAACGTGTCTCTCTCCTGTTACCCCCCAGCCCCCGGTCATGCCCCGTGTCTCCCTGCTGTTGCCCCCCACCCCCTGCTCATGCCCTGTGTTTCTCTCCTGTTCCCCCCAACCCCCGCTCATGCCTCGTGTCTCCCCTGTTCCCCCCCGCCCCCCGCTCATGCCCTGTGTCTCCCTGCTGTTGCCCCCACCCCCGCTCATGCCCCGAGTCTCTCCCCTGTTACCCCCACCCCCGCTCATGCCCCGTGTCTCCCTGCTGTTGCCCCCCACCCCGCTCATGCCCCTTGTCTCTCTCCTGTTCCCCCCACCCCCCGCTCATGCCCCGTGTCTCTCACCTGTTGCCCCCCACCCCCCGCTCATGGCCCGTGTCTCCCTGCTGTTACCCCACACCCCCCACCCCCTCTCATGCCCCATGTCTCCCTGCTGTTGCCCTCCACCCCTGCTCATGCCCTGTGTCTCTCTCTTGTTGCCCCCCAACCCCCGGTCATGCCCCGTGTCTCCCTGCTGTTGCCCCCCACCCCCCCACTCATGCCCCGTGTCTCTCTCCTGTTACCCCCCACCCCCCGGTCATGCCCCGTGTCTCCCTGCTGTTGCCCCCACCCCCCGCTCATGCCCCGTGTCTCTCTCCTGTTCCCCCCAACCCCCGCTCATGCCTCCTGTCTCCCCTGTTCCCCCCCACCCCCCGCTCATGCCCTGTGTCTCCCTGCTGTTGCCCCCCACCCCCCGCTCATGCCCCGTGTCTCCCTGCTGTTGCCCCCCACCCCCCGGTCTTGCCCCGTGTCTCCCTGCTGTTGCCCCCCAATCCCCCGCTCATGCCCCGTGTCCCTCTCCTATTACCCCCCACCCCCGGTCATGCCCCGTGTCTCCCCGCTGTTGCCCCCCACCCCCTGCTCATGCCCCATGTCTCCCTGTTGTTGCCCCCCACCCCCGCTCATGCCCCGTGTCTCTCTCCTGTTACCCCCAACCCCTTTTGATGCCCCGTGTCTCTCTCCTGTTACGTCGAACCCCCCTCTCATGCCCCGTGTCTCTCTACTGTTGCCCCCCACTCCCCGGTCATGCCCGTGTCTCCCTGCTGATGCCCACCACCCCCTGCTCATGCCCCGTGTCTCCCCGCTGTTGCCCCCCACCCCCTGCTCATGCCCCATGTCTCCCTGTTGTTGCCCCCCACCCCCACTCATGCCCCGTGTCTCTCTCCTGTTACCCCCAACCCCTTTTGATGCCCCGTGTCTCTCTCCTGTTACGTCCCACCCCACTATCATGCCCCGTGTCTCCCTGCTGTTGCCCCCACCCCGCTCATGCCCCTTGTCTCTCTCCTGTTCCCCCCACCCCCCGCTCATGCCCCGTGTCTCTCACCTGTTGCCCCCCACCCCCCGCTCATGGCCCGTGTCTCCCTGCTGTTACCCCACACCCCCCACCCCCTCTCATGCCCCATGTCTCCCTGCTGTTGCCCTCCACCCCTGCTCATGCCCTGTGTCTCTCTCTTGTTGCCCCCCAACCCCCGGTCATGCCCCGTGTCTCCCTGCTGTTGCCCCCCACCCCCCCACTCATGCCCCGTGTCTCTCTCCTGTTACCCCCCACCCCCCGGTCATGCCCCGTGTCTCCCTGCTGTTGCCCCCACCCCCCGCTCATGCCCCGTGTCTCTCTCCTGTTCCCCCCAACCCCCGCTCATGCCTCCTGTCTCCCCTGTTCCCCCCCACCCCCCGCTCATGCCCTGTGTCTCCCTGCTGTTGCCCCCCACCACTGCTCATGCCCCGTGTCTCTCCCCTGTTACCCCCACCCCCCGCTCATGCCCCGTGTCTCCCTGCTGTTGCCCCCCACCCCCCGGTCTTGCCCCGTGTCTCCCTGCTGTTGCCCCCCAATCCCCCGCTCATGCCCCGTGTCCCTCTCCTATTACCCCCCACCCCCGGTCATGCCCCGTGTCTCCCCGCTGTTGCCCCCCACCCCCTGCTCATGCCCCATGTCTCCCTGTTGTTGCCCCCCACCCCCGCTCATGCCCCGTGTCTCTCTCCTGTTACCCCCAACCCCTTTTGATGCCCCGTGTCTCTCTCCTGTTACGTCGAACCCCCCTCTCATGCCCCCTTGTCTCTCTCCTGTTGCCCCCCACTCCCCGGTCATGCCCGTGTCTCCCTGCTGATGCCCACCACCCCCTGCTCATGCCCCGTGTCTCCCCGCTGTTGCCCCCCACACCCTGCTCATGCCCCATGTCTCCCTGGTGTTGCCACCCACCCCCACTCATGCCCCGTGTCTCTCTCCTGTTACCCCCAACCCCTTTTGATGCCCCGTGTCTCTCTCCTGTTACGTCCCACCCCACTATCATGCCCCGTGTCTCCCTGCTGTTGCCCCCACCCCGCTCATGCCCCTTGTCTCTCTCCTGTTCCCCCCACCCCCCGCTCATGCCCCGTGTCTCTCACCTGTTGCCCCCCACCCCCCGCTCATGGCCCGTGTCTCCCTGCTGTTACCCCACACCCCCCACCCCCTCTCATGCCCCATGTCTCCCTGCTGTTGCCCTCCACCCCTGCTCATGCCCTGTGTCTCTCTCTTGTTGCCCCCCAACCCCCGGTCATGCCCCGTGTCTCCCTGCTGTTGCCCCCCACCCCCCCACTCATGCCCCGTGTCTCTCTCCTGTTACCCCCCACCCCCCGGTCATGCCCCGTGTCTCCCTGCTGTTGCCCCCACCCCCCGCTCATGCCCCGTGTCTCTCTCCTGTTCCCCCCAACCCCCGCTCATGCCTCCTGTCTCCCCTGTTCCCCCCCACCCCCCCCTCATGCCCTGTGTCTCCCTGCTGTTGCCCCCCACCACTGCTCATGCCCCGTGTCTCTCCCCTGTTACCCCCACCCCCCGCTCATGCCCCGTGTCTCCCTGCTGTTGCCCCCCACCCCCCGGTCTTGCCCCGTGTCTCCCTGCTGTTGCCCCATCCCCTCTCATGCCCGTGTCTCCCTGTTGTTGCCCCCCACCCCACGCTCATGCTCCGTGTCTCCCTGCTGTTGCCCCCAAGCCCCGCTCATGCCCCGTGTCTCCCTGCTGTTGCCCCCCACCCCCCGCTGATGCCCCGTGTCTCTCACCTATTGCCCTCCACCCCCCGCTCATGCCCTGTGTCTCCCTGCTGTTGCCCCCACCCCCGCTCATGCCCCTTGTCTCTCTCCTGTTCCCCCACCCCCCGCTCATGCCCCGTGTATCTCACCTGTTGCCCCCGCTCATGCCCCGTGTCTCCCTGCTGTTACCCCCCACCCTCTCTCATGTCCCATATCTCCCTGTTGTTGCCCTCCACCCCCGCTCATGCCACGTGTCTCCTTGCTGTTGCCCCCCACCCCCCGCTGATGCCCCGTGTCTCTCACCTATTGCCCTCCACCCCCCGCTCATGCCCTGTGTCTCCCTGCTGTTGCCCCCACCCCCGCTCATGCCCCTTGTCTCTCTCCTGTTCCTCCCACCCCCGCTCATGCCCCGTGTCGCTCACCTGTTGCCCCCACCCCCTGCTCATGCCCCGTGTCTCCCTGCTGTTACCCCCCACCCCCTCTCATGCCCCATGTCTCCCTGCTGTTGCCCCCCACCCCCCGCTCATGCCCCGTGTCTCTCCCCTGTTACCCCAACCCCCTGCTCATGCCGTGTCTCCCTGCTGATGCCCCCCACCCCAAACTCATGCCCCGTGTCTCCCTGCTGTTGCCCCCCAACCCCTGCTCATGCTCCGTGTCTCCCTGCTGTTGGCTCCCACCCCCCGCTCATGCCCCGTGTCTCCCTGCTGTTGCCCCCCACTCATGCCCCGTGTCTCTTTCCTGTTCCCCCCACCCCCGCTCATGCGCCGTGTCTCTCACCTGTTACCCCAACCCCCTGCTCATGCCCAGTGTCTCCCTGCTGTTGCCCCCCACCCCACACTCATGCTCCGTGTCTCCCTGCTGTTGCCCCCAACCCCTGCTCATGCCCCGTGTCTCCCTGCTGTTGCCCCCTGCTCATGCCCCTTGTCTCTCTCCTCTTACCCCCCACCCACCTCTCATGCCCCGTGTCTCTCTGCTGTTGCCCCCACCCCCCGCTCATGCCCCGTGTCTCTCTCCTGTTACCCCCCACCCACCTCTCATGCCCCGTGTCTCTCTGCTGTTGCCCCCCACCCCACGCTCATGCCCCGTGTCTCTCTCCTGTTGCCCCCCAACCCCCGGTCATGCCCCGTGTCTCCCTGCTGCTGCCCCCCAATCCCCCGCTCATGCCCCGTGTCTCCCCGCTGTTGGCCCCACCCCTGCTCATGCCCCATGTCTCCCTGTTGTTGCCCCCCACCCCCGCTCATGCCCCTTGTCTCTCTCCTCTTACCCCCACCCACCTCTCATGCCCCGTGTCTCTCTGCTGTTGCCCCCACCCCCCGCTCATGCCCCGTGTCTCTCTCCTGTTACCCCCCACCCACCTCTCATGCCCCGTGTCTCTCTGCTGTTGCCCCCCACCCCACGCTCATGCCCCGTGTCTCTCTCCTGTTGCCCCCAACCCCCGGTCATGCCCTGTGTCTCCCTGCTGTTGCCCCCCAATCCCCCGCTCATGCCCCGTGTCTCTCTCCTATTACCCCCCACCCCCCGGTCATGCCCCGTGTCTCCCCACTGTTGCCCCCCACCCCCTGCTCATGCCCCATGTCTCCCTGTTGTTGCCCCCCACCCCCGCTCATGCCCCGTGTCTCTCTCCTGTTACCCCCAACCCCTTTTGATGCCCCTTGTCCCTCTCCTGTTACGTCCCACCCCACTATCATGCCCCGTGTCTCCCTCCTGTTGCCCCCCACCCCCCGCTCATGCCCCGTGTCTCCCTGCTGTTGCCCCCACCCCCGCTCATGACCCTTGTCTCTCTCCTGTTCCCCCCACCCCCCGCTCATGGCCCGTGTCTCTCACCTGTTGCCCCCCACCCCCCGCTCATGGCCCGTGTCTCCCTGCTGTTACCCCCCACCCCCTCTCATGCCCCATGTCTCCCTGCTGTTGCCCTCCACCCCTGCTCATGCCCTGTGTCTCTCTCTTGTTGCCCCCCAACCCCCGGTCATGCCCCGTGTCTCCCTGCTGTTGCCCCCCACCCCCCCGCTCATGCCCCGTGTCTCTCTCCTGTTACCCCCCACCCCCCGGTCATGCCCCGTGTCTCCCTGCTGTTGCCCCACCCCCCGCTCATGCCCCGTGTCTCTCTCCTGTTCCCCCCAAACCCCGCTCATGCCTCCTGTCTCCCCTGTTCCCCCCACCCCCCGCTCATGCCCTGTGTCTCCCTGCTGTTGCCCCCCACCCCCGCTCATGTCCCGTGTCTCTCCCCTGTTACCCCCACCCCCCGCTCATGCCCCGTGTCTCCCTGCTGTTGCCCTCCACCCCCCGGTCATGCCCCGTGTCTCCCTGCTGTTGCCCCATCCCCTCTCATGCCCGTGTCTCCCTGCTGTTGCCCCCCCACCCCGCGCTCATGCTCCGTGTCTCCCTGCTGTTGCCCCCAAACCCCGCCCATGCCCCGTGTCTCCCTGCTGTTGCCCCCCACCCCCCGCTGATGCCCCGTGTCTCTCACCTATTTCCCTCCACCCCCCGCTCATGCCCTGTGTCTCCCTGCTGTTGCCCTCACCCCCGCGCATGCCCCTTGTCTCTCTCCTGTTCCCCCCACCCCCCGCTCATGCCCCGTGTCTCTCACCTGTTGCCCCCCACCCCCCGCTCATGCCCCGTGTCTCCCTGCTGTTACCCCCCACCCCCTCTCATGTCCCATATCTCCCTGTTGTTGCCCTCCACCCCCGCTCATGCCCCGTGTCTCCCTGCTGTTGCCCCCCACCCCCCGCTGATGCCCCGTGTCTCTCACCTATTGCCCTCCACACCCCGCTCATGCCCTGTGTCTCCCTGCTGTTGCCCCCACCCCCGCTCATGCCCCTTGTCTCTCTCCTGTTCCTCCCACCCCCGCTCATGCCCCGTGTCTCTCCTGTTGCCCCCCACCCCCCGCTCATGCCCCGTGTCTCCCTGCTGTTACCCCCCACCCCCTCTCATGCCCCATGTCTCCCTGCTGTTGCCCCCCACCCCCGCTCATGCCCCGTGTCTCTCCCCTGTTACCCCAACCCCCTGCTCCTGCCCAGTTTCTCCCTGCTGTTGCCCCCCACCCCACACTCATGCCCCGTGTCTCCCTGCTGTTGCCCCCAACCCCTGCTCATGCCCCGTGTCTCCCTGCTGTTGGCTCCCAACCCCTGCTCATGCCCCGTGTCTCCCTGCTGTTACCCCCCACTCCCCGCTTATGCCCCGTGTCTCTTTCCTGTTCCCCCACCCCCCGCTCATGCGCTGTGTCTCTCACCTGTTACCCCAACCCCCTGCTCATGCCCAGTGTCTCCCTGCTGTTGTCCCCCACCCCACACTCATGCCCCATGTCTCCCTGCTGTTGCACCCAACCCCCGCTCATGCCCCGTGTCTCCCTGCTGTTGCCCCCCGCTCATGCTCCTTGTCTCTCTCCTCTTACCCCCCACACACCTCTCATGCCCCGTGTCTCTCTGCTGTTGCCCCCCACCCCCCGCTCATGCCCCGTGTCTCTCTCCTGTTACCCCCCACCCACCTCTCATGCCCCGTGTCTCTCTGCTGTTGCCCCCCACCCCACGCTCATGCCCCGTGTCTCTCTCCTGTTGCCCCCAACCCCCGGTCATGCCCCGTGTCTCCCTGCTGTTGGCCCCCAATCCCCCGCTCATGCCCCGTGTCTCTCTCCTGTTCCCCCCAACCCCCGCTCATGCCTCCTGTCTCCCCTGTTCCCCCCACCCCCCGCTCATGCCCTGTGTCTCCCTGCTGTTGCCCCCCACCCCCGCTCATGCCCCGTGTCTCTCCCCTGTTACCCCCACCCCCCGCTCATGCCCCGTGTCTCCCTGCTGTTGCCCTCCACCCCCCGGTCATGCCCCGTGTCTCCCTGCTGTTGCCCCATCCCCTCTCATGCCCGTGTCTCCCTGCTGTTGCCCCCCCACCCCGCGCTCATGCTCCGTGTCTCCCTGCTGTTGCCCCCAAACCCCGCCCATGCCCCGTGTCTCCCTGCTGTTGCCCCCCACCCCCCGCTGATGCCCCGTGTCTCTCACCTATTTCCCTACCACCCCCCGCTCATGCCCTGTGTCTCCCTGCTGTTGCCCTCACCCCCGCGCATGCCCCTTGTCTCTCTCCTGTTCCCCCCACCCCCCGCTCATGCCCCGTGTCTCTCACCTGTTGCCCCCCACCCCCCGCTCATGCCCCGTGTCTCCCTGCTGTTACCCCCCACCCCCTCTCATGTCCCATATCTCCCTGTTGTTGCCCTCCACCCCCGCTCATGCCCCGTGTCTCCCTGCTGTTGCCCCCCACCCCCCGCTGATGCCCCGTGTCTCTCACCTATTGCCCTCCACACCCCGCTCATGCCCTGTGTCTCCCTGCTGTTGCCCCCACCCCCGCTCATGCCCCTTGTCTCTCTCCTGTTCCTCCCACCCCCGCTCATGCCCCGTGTCTCTCCTGTTGCCCCCCACCCCCCGCTCATGCCCCGTGTCTCCCTGCTGTTACCCCCCACCCCCTCTCATGCCCCATGTCTCCCTGCTGTTGCCCCCCACCCCCGCTCATGCCCCGTGTCTCTCCCCTGTTACCCCAACCCCCTGCTCCTGCCCAGTTTCTCCCTGCTGTTGCCCCCCACCCCACACTCATGCCCCGTGTCTCCCTGCTGTTGCCCCCAACCCCTGCTCATGCCCCGTGTCTCCCTGCTGTTGGCTCCCAACCCCTGCTCATGCCCCGTGTCTCCCTGCTGTTACCCCCCACTCCCCGCTTATGCCCCGTGTCTCTTTCCTGTTCCCCCACCCCCCGCTCATGCGCTGTGTCTCTCACCTGTTACCCCAACCCCCTGCTCATGCCCAGTGTCTCCCTGCTGTTGTCCCCCACCCCACACTCATGCCCCATGTCTCCCTGCTGTTGCCCCCAACCCCCGCTCATGCCCCGTGTCTCCCTGCTGTTGCCCCCCGCTCATGCTCCTTCTCTCTCTCCTCTTACCCCCCACACACCTCTCATGCCCCGTGTCTCTCTGCTGTTGCCCCCCACCCCCCGCTCATGCCCCGTGTCTCTCTCCTGTTACCCCCCACCCACCTCTCATGCCCCGTGTCTCTCTGCTGTTGCCCCCCACCCCACGCTCATGCCCCGTGTCTCTCTCCATTTGCCCCCAACCCCCGGTCATGCCCCGTGTCTCCCTGCTGTTGGCCCCCAATCCCCCGCTCATGCCCCGTGTCTCTCTCCTATTACCCCCTACCCCCCGGTCATGCCCCGTGTCTCCCCGCTGTTGCCCCCCACCCCTGCTCATGCCCCATGTCTCCCTGTTGTTGCCCCCCACCCCCGCTCATGCCCCGTGTCTCTCTCCTGTTACGTCCCACCCCCTCTATCATGCCCCGTGTCTCCCTGCTGATGCCCACCACCCCCGCTCATGCCACGTGTCTCTCCCCTGTTCCCCCCCGCTCATGCCCTGTGTCTCCCTGCTGTTGCCCCCCAGTCCCCGGTCATGCCCCGTGTCTCCCTGCTGTTGCCCCATCCCCTCTCATGCCCCGTGTCTCCCTGCTGTTGCCCCCCACACCCCAGTCATGCCCTGTGTCTCTCTCCTGTTATCCCCCACCCCCTCTCATGCCCCATGTCTCCCTCGTGTTCCCCCCACCCCCCGCTCATGCACGATGTCTCCCTGCTGTTGCCCCCCACCCCCTGCTCATGCCCCTTGTCTCTCTCCTGTTACCCCCCACGCCCCGGTCATGCCCCGTGTCTCCCTGCTGTTGACCCCCAACCCCCGCTCATGCCCCGTGTCTCCCTGCTGTTGCCCCAAACCCACCGCTTATGCTCTGTGTCTCTCTCCTGTTACCCCCCCAGCACCCTCTCATGCCCTGTGTCTCTCTCCTGTTGCCCTCCACACCCCGGTCATGCCCTGTGTCTCCCTGCTGTTGCCCCCCACCCCCCACTCAGGCCCCGTGTCTCTCTCCTGTTACCCCCCTCCCCCGGTCATGCCCTGTGTCTCCCTGCTGTTGCCCCCCACCCCGCCCTCATGCCCCGTGTCTCTCTACTGTTCCCCCATCCCCGCTCATGCCCCGTGTCTCTCACCTGTTGCCCCCCAACCACCGGTCATGCCCCGTGTCTCCCTGCTGTTGGCCCCCAATCCCCCGCTCATGCCCCGTGTCTCTCTCCTATTACCCCCCACCCCCCGGTCATGCCCCGTGTCTCCCCGCTGTTGCCCCCCACCCCCCGCTCATGCCCCCCACCCCGCGCTCATGCCCCGTGTCTCTCTACTGTTCCCCCATCGCCGCTCATGCCCCGTGTCTCTCACCTGTTGCCCCCCAACCCCCGGTCATGCCCCGTGCCTCCCTGCTGTTGGCCCCCAATCCCCCCTCATGCCCAGTGTCTCTCTCCTATTACCCCTCACCCCCCGGTCATGCCCCGTGTTTCCCCGCTGTTGCCCCCCACCCCCCGCTCATGTCCCGTGTCTCCCTGCTGTTGCCCCCCACCCCACGCTCATGCCCCGTGTCTCTCTACTGTTCCCCAATCCCCACTCATGCCCCGTGTCTCTCACCTGTTGCCCCCCACCCACCGCTCATGCCCCGTGTCTCCCTGCTGTTGCCACCCACCCCCGCTCATGCCCCGTGTCTCTCTACTGTTACCCCCCACTCCCCGCTCATGCCCTGTGTCTCCCTGCTGTTGCCCCCCACCCCCCGCTCATGCCCCGTGTCTCTCCCCTGTTACCCCCACCCCCTGCTCATGCCCAGTGTCTCCCTGCTGTTGCCCCCCACCCCACGCTCATGCCCCGTGTCACCCTGCTGTTGCCCCCCAACCTCCGCTCATGCCCCGTGTCTCCCTGCTGTTGCCCCCACCCCCGCTCATGCCCCGTGTCTCTATCCTGTTGCCCCTCCACCCCCCGCTCATGCCCTGTGTCTCTCTCCTGTTCCCCCACCCGCCGCTCATGCGCCGTATCTCTCACCCGTTACCCCCCACCCCCCGCTCATGCCCCGTGTCTCCCTGCTGTTACCCCCCCACCCCCACCCCCCTCTCATGCCCCATGTCTCTCTCCTGTTGCCCCCCAACCCCCGGTCATGCCCCGTGTCTTCCTGCTGTTGCCCCCCACCCCCCCGCTCATGGCCTGTGTCTCTCTCCTGTTACCCCCCAACCCCCGCTCATGCCCCGTGTCTCCCTGCTGTTGCCCCCCACCCCCCGCTCATGCCCCGTGTATCTCTCCTGTTCCCCCAAACCCCGCTCTTGCCTCATGTCTCCCCTGTTCCCCCCACCCCCCGCTCATGCCCCGTGTCTCCCTGCTGTTGCCCCTCCACCCCCGCTCATGCCCCGTATCTCTCTCCTGTTACCCCCCACCCCCCTCTGATGCCCTGTGTCTCTCTCCTGTTACCTCCCACCCCCCTCTCATGCCCCAGTGTCTCTCACCTGTTGCCCCCCATCCCCCGCTCATGCCCCGTGTCACCCTGCTGTTGCCCCCCACCCCCGCTCATGCCCAGTGTCTCTCTACTGTTACCCCCCACCCACCTCTCAGGCCCCGTGTCTCCCTGCTGTTGCCCCCCACCTCCGCTCATGCCCTGTGCCTCTCTCCTGTTGCCCCTCCACCCCCCGCTCATGCCCTGTGTCTCCCTGCTGTTGCCCCCCACCCCCCGCTCATGCACTGTGTCTCTCCCCTGTTACCCCCCACCCCCGCTCATGCCCAGTGTCTCCGTGCTGTTGCCCCCCACCCCGCGCTCATGCTCCGTGTCTCCCTGCTGTTGCCCCCAAACCCCGCTCATGCCCCGTGTCTCCCTGCTGTTGCCCCCCACCCCCGCTCATGCCCCGTGTCTCCCTGCTGTTCCCCCCACCCCCGCTCATGTGCCGTGTCTCTCACCTGTTGCCCCCCACCCCCCGCTCATGCCCTGTGTCTCCCTGCTGTTACCCCCACCCCCTCTCATGCCCCATGTCTCCCTGCTGTTGCCCGCCACCCCCGCTCATGCCCGGTGTCTCTCTCTTGTTGCCCCCCAACCCCCGCTCATGCCCCGTGTCTCCCTGCTGTTGCCCCCACCCCCCGCTCATGCAACGTGTCTCTCTCCTGTTACCCCCCAGCCCCCGGTCATGCCCCGTGTCTCCCTGCTGTTGCCCCCACCCCCGCTCATGCCCCGAGTCTCTCCCCTGTTACCCCCACCCCCGCTCATGCCCCGTGTCTCCCTGCTGTTGCCCCCCACCCCCCGGTCATGCCCCGTGTCTCCCTGCTGTTGCCCTCATCCCCTCTCATGCCCCGTATCTCCCTGCTGTTGCCCCTCACCCCCCGCTCATGCCCCGTATCTCTCTCCTGTTATCCCCCACCCCCTCTCATGCCCCATGTCTCCCTCGTGTTCCCCCCACCCTCCGCTCATGCCCCGTGTCTCCCTGCTGTTGCCCTCCACCCCCTGCTCATGCCCCGTGTCTCTCTCCTGTTACCCCCCATGCCCCGGTCATGCCCCGTGTCTCCCTGCTGTTGACCCCCACCCCCTGTGTCTCTCTCCTGTTACCTCCCACCCCCGCTCATGCCCCGTGTCTCCCTGCTGTTGCCCCACACCCCCCGCTCATGCTCTGTGTCTCTCTCCTGTTACCTCCCAGCCCCCTCTCATGCCCCGTGTCTCTCTCCTGTTCCCTCCGATCATGCTCTGTGTCTCCCTGCTGTTGCCTCCACCCCCGCTCATGCCCTGTGTCTCTCTCCTGTTACCTCCCACCCCCGCTCATGCCCTGTGTCTCCCTGCTGTTGCCCCACACCCCCCGCTCATGCCCTGTGTCTCCCTGCTGTTGCCCCCCCCACCCCCAACTCATGCCCCGTGTCTCTCTCCTGTTACCTCCACGCCCCAGTCATGCCCCGTGTCTCCCTGCTGTTGCCCTGCACCCTCCGCCCATGCCCTGTGTCTCTCTCCTGTTCCCCCACCCCCCGCTCATGCTGTGTCTCTCTCCTGTTACCCCCAGCCCCCTCTCATGCCCTGTGTCTCTCTCCTGTTGCCCTCCACCCCCGGTCATGCCCTGTGTCTCCCTGCTGTTGCCCCCCACCCATTCCCCGTGTCTCTCTCCTGTTACCCCCCACCCCCGGTCATGCCCCGTGTCTCCCTGCTGTTGCCCCCCACCCCCTGCTCATGCCCCGTGTCTCTCTCCTGTTCCCCCCACCCCCGCTCATGCCCCGTGTCTCCCTGCTGTTGCCCCACAAACCCCGCTCATGCTCTGTGTCCCTCTCCTGTTACCCCCAGCCCCCTCTCATGCCCTGTGTCTCTCTCCTGTTGCCCTCCACCCCCGGTCATGCCCTGTGTCTCCCTGCTGTTGCCCCCCCACCCCCAACTCATGCCCCGTGTCTCTCTCCTGTTACCTCCACGCCCCAGTCATGCCCCGTGTCTCCCTGCTGTTGCCCTGCACCCTCCGCTCATGCCCTGTGTCTCTCTCCTGTTCCCCCACCCCCCGCTCATGCGCCGTGTCTCTCACCTGTTACCCCCCACCCCCGCTCATGCCCCGTGTCTCCCTGCTGTTACCCCCCCACCCCCTCTCATGCCCCATGTCTCCCTCCTGTTGCCCCCCACCCTCGCTCATGCCCGTGTCTCTCTCCTGTTGCCCCCCAACCCGCGGTCATGCCCCGTGTCTCCCTGCTGTTGCCCCCCACCCCCCGCTCATGCCCTGTGTCTCTCTCCTGTTACCCCCCACCCCCCGGTCATGTCCCGTGTCTCCCTGCTGCTGCCCCCCACCCCCCGCTCATGCCCCGTGTCTATCTCCTGTTCCCCCAACCCCCGCTCATGCCTCATGTCTCCCCTGTCCCCCCCCACCCCCGCTCATGCCCCGTGTCTCCCTGCTGTTGCCCCCACCCCCGCTCATGCCCCGTGTCTCTCTACTGTTACCCCCCACCCACCTCTCAGGCCCCGTGTCTCCCTGCTGTTGCCCCCGACATCCGCTCATGCCCTGTGTCTCTCTCCTGTTGCCCCTCCAACCCCCGCTCATGCCACATGTCTCCCTGCTGTTGCCCTCCACCCCCGCTCATGCCACGTGTCTCTCTCGTTGCCCCCCAACCCCCGCTCATGCCCCCCACCCCCCCGCTCATGCCCCGTGTCTCTCTCCTGTTACCCCCCACCCCCGGTCATGCCCTGTGTCTCCCTGCTGTTGCCCCCCACCCCGCTCATGCCCTGTGTCTCTCTCCTGTTCCCCCCAACCCCCGCTCATGCCTCGTGTCTCCCCTGTTTTCCCCCCCACCCCCCGCTCATGCCCTGCGTCTCCCTGCTGTTGCCCCCCACCCCCGCTCATGCCCCGTGTCTCTCCCCGGTTACCCCCGCTCATGCCCCGTGTCTCCCTGCTGTTGCCCCCACCCCCCGGTCATGCCCCGTGTCTCCCTGCTGTTGCCCCATCCCCTCTCATGCCCCATGTCTCCCTGCTGTTGCCCCTCACCCCCCGCTCATGCCTTGCGTCTCCCTGCTGTTGCCCCCCACCCCCGCTCATGCCCCGTGTCTCTCCCCTGTTACCCCCACCCCCCGCTCATGCCCCGTGTCTCCCTGCTGTTGCCCCCACCCCCCGGTCATGCCCCGTGTCTCCCTGCTGTTGCCCCATCCCCTCTCATGCCCTGTGTCTCCCTGCTGTTGCCCCTCACCCCCCGCTCATGCCCCGTGTCTCTCTCCTGTTATCCCCCACCCCCTCTCATGCCCCATGTCTCCCTCGTGTTCCCCCCACCCCCCGGTCATGCCCTGTGTCTCCCTGCTGTTGCCCCCCACCCATGCCCGTGTCTCTCTCCTGTTCCCACCAACCCCTGCTCATGCCTTGTGTCTCCCCTGTTCCCCCCCACCCCCCGCTCATGCCCTGTGTCTCCCTGCTGTTGCCCCCCACCCCCTGCTCATGCCCCGTGTCGCTCTCCTGTTACCTCCCATGCCCCGGTCATGCCCCGTGTCTCCCTGCTGTTGACCCCCACCCCCGCTCATGCCCCATGTCTCTCCCCTGTTACCCCCACCCGCCGCTCATGCCCCGTGTCTCCCTGCTGTTGCCCCCACCCCCCGGTCATGCCCCGTGTCTCCCTGCTGTTGCCCCATCCCCTCTCATGCCCCGTGTCTCCCTGCTGTTGCCCCTCACCCCCCGCTCATGCCCTGCGTCTCCCTGCTGTTGCCCCCCAGCCCCGCTCATGCCCCGTGTCTCTCTCCTGTTCCCTCCGATCATGCCCTGTGTCTCCCTGCTGTTGCCCCCCACCCCCGCTCATGCCCCGTGTCTCTCCCCTGTTACCCCCACCCGCCGCTCATGCCCCGTGTCTCCCTGCTGTTGCCCCCACCCCCCGGTCATGCCCCGTGTCTCCCTGCTGTTGCCCCATCCCCTCTCATGCCCCGTGTCTCCCTGCTGTTGCCCCTCACCCCCCGCTCATGCCCTGCGTCTCCCTGCTGTTGCCCCCCACCCCCGCGCATGCCCCGTGTCTCTCCCCTGTTACCCCCACCCCCCGCTCATGCCCCGTGTCTCCCTGCTGTTGCCCCCACCCCCGCTCACGCCCCGTGTCTCCCTGCTGTTGCCCCCCACTCCCCGCTCATGCCCCGTGTCTCTTTCCTGTTCCCCCCACCCCCCGCTCATGCGCCGTGTCTCTCACCTGTTACCCCAACCCCCTGCTCATGCCCAGTGTCTCCCTGTTGTTGCCCCCCACCCCACACTCATGCCCCGTGTCTCCCTGCTGTTGCCCCCCAACCCCCGCTCATGCCCCGTGTCTCCCTGCTGTTGCCCCCCACCCCCCGCTCATGCCCCGTGTCTCCCTGCTGTTGCCCCCCACTCCCCGCTCATGCCCCGTGTCTCTTTCCTGTTCCCCCGACCCCCCGCTCATGCCCTGTGTCTCCCTGCTGTCGCCCCCACCCCCCGCTCATGCCCCGTGTCGCTCTCCTGTTACGCTACACCCCCCTCTCATGCTGCCCCGTGTCTCTCTCCTGTTGCTCCTTCACCCCCTCTCATGCCCCGTGTCTCCCTGCTGTTGCCCCCACCCCCCGCTCATGCCCCGTGTCTCTCCCCTGTTACCCCCACCCCCTGCTCATGCCCAGTGTCTCCCTGCTGTTGCCCTCCACCCCATGCTCATGCCCGGTGTCTCCCTGCTGTTGCCCCCCAACCTCTGCTCATGCCCCGTGTCTCTCTCCTGTTACCCCCCACCCCCCTCTCATGCCCTGTGTCTCCCTCGTGTTCCCACACCCCGGCGCATGCCCCATGTCTCCCTGCTGTTGCCCCCCCACCCCCTCTCATGCCCCGTGTCTCTCTCCTGTTACCCTCCACCCCCCTCTCATGCCCCGTGTCTCTCTCCTGTTCCCTCCGATCATGCCCCGTGTCTCCCTGCTGTTGCCCCCGCTCATGCCCCTTATCTCTCTCCTCTTACCCCCACCCACCTCTCATGCCCCGTGTCTCTCTGCTGTTGCCCCCACCCAACGCTCATGCCCCGTGTCTCTCTCCTGTTACCCCCCACCCACCTCTCATGCCCCGTGTCTCTCTGCTGTTGCCCCCCACCCCATGCTCATGCCCCGTGTCTCTCTCCTGTTGCCCCCCAACCCCCGGTCATGCCCCGTGTCTCCCTGCTGTTGCCCCCCAATCCCCCGCTCATGCCCCGTGTCCCTCTCCTATTACCCCCCACCCCCGGTCATGCCCCGTGTCTCCCCGCTGTTGCCCCCCACCCCCTGCTCATGCCCCATGTCTCCCTGTTGTTGCCCCCCACCCCCGCTCATGCCCCGTGTCTCTCTCCTGTTACCCCCAACCCCTTTTGATGCCCCGTGTCTCTCTCCTGTTACGTCGAACCCCCCTCTCATGCCCCGTGTCTCTCTCCTGTTGCCCCCCACTCCCCGGTCATGCCCGTGTCTCCCTGCTGATGCCCACCACCACCTGCTCATGCCCCGTGTCTCCCCGCTGTTGCCCCCCACCCCCTGCTCATGCCCCATGTCTCCCTGTTGTTGCCCCCCACCCCCACTCATGCCCCGTGTCTCTCTCCTGTTACCCCCAACCCCTTTTGATGCCCTGTGTCTCTCTCCTGTTACGTCCCACCCCACTATCATGCCCCGTGTCTCCCTGCTGTTGCCCCCACCCCGCTCATGCCCCTTGTCTCTCTCCTGTTCCCCCCACCCCCCGCTCATGCCCCGTGTCTCTCACCTGTTGCCCCCCACCCCCCGCTCATGGCCCGTGTCTCCCTGCTGTTACCCCACACCCCCCACCCCCTCTCATGCCCCATGTCTCCCTGCTGTTGCCCTCCACCCCTGCTCATGCCCTGTGTCTCTCTCTTGTTGCCCCCCAACCCCCGGTCATGCCCCGTGTCTCCCTGCTGTTGCCCCCCACCCCCCACTCATGCCCTGTGTCTCTCTCCTGTTACCCCCCACCCCCCGGTCATGCCCCGTGTCTCCCTGCTGTTGCCCCCACCCCCCGCTCATGCCCCGTGTCTCTCTCCTGTTCCCCCCAACCCCCGCTCATGCCTCCTGTCTCCCCTGTTCCCCCCCACCCCCCGCTCATGCCCTGTGTCTCCCTGCTGTTGCCCCCCACCCCTGCTCATGCCCCGTGTCTCTCCCCTGTTACCCCCACCCCCCGCTCATGCCCCGTGTCTCCCTGCTGTTGCCCCCCACCCCCCGGTCTTGCCCCGTGTCTCCCTGCTGTTGCCCCATCCCCTCTCATGCCCGTGTCTCCCTGCTGTTGCCCCCCACCCCGCGCTCATGCTCCGTGTCTCCCTGCTGTTGCCCCCAAGCCCCGCCCATGCCCCGTGTCTCCCTGCTGTTGCCCCCCACCCCCCGCTGATGCCCCGTGTCTCTCACCTATTGCCCTCCACCCTCCGCTCATGCCCTGTGTCTCCCTGCTGTTGCCCCCACCCCCGCTCATGCCCCTTGTCTCTCTCCTGTTCCCCCCACCCCCCGCTCATGCCCCGTGTCTCTCACCTGTTGCCCCCGCTCATGCCCCGTGTCTCCCTGCTGTTACCCCCCACCCCCTCTCATGTCCCATATCTCCCTGTTGTTGCCCTCCACCCCCGCTCATGCCACGTGTCTCCTTGCTGTTGCCCCCCACCCCCCGCTGATGCCCCGTGTCTCTCACCTATTGCCCTGCACCCCCCGCTCATGCCCTGTGTCTCCCTGCTGTTGCCCCCACCCCCGCTCATGCCCCTTGTCTCTCTCCTGTTCCTCCCACCCCCGCTCATGCCCCGTGTCTCTCACCTGTTGCCCCCCACCCCCTGCTCATGCCCCGTGTCTCCCTGCTGTTACCCCCCACCCCCTCTCATGCCCCATGTCTCCCTGCTGTTGCCCCCCACCCCGAGCTCATGCCCCGTGTCTCCCTGCTGTTGCCCCCCAACCCCTGCTCATGCTCCGTGTCTCCCTGCTGTTGGCTCCCACCCCCCGCTCATGCCCCGTGTCTCCCTGCTGTTGCCCCCCACTCATGCCCCGTGTCTCTTTCCTGTTCCCCCCACCCCCGCTCATGCGCCGTGTCTCTCACCTGTTACCCCAACCCCCTGCTCATGCCCAGTGTCTCCCTGCTGTTGCCCTCCACCCCTGCTCATGCCCTGTGTCTCTCTCTTGTTGCCCCCCAACCACCGGTCATGCCCCGTGTCTCCCTGCTGTTGCCCCCCACCCCCCCACTCATGCCCCGTGTCTCTCTCCTGTTACCCCCCACCCCCCGGTCATGCCCCGTGTCTCCCTGCTGTTGCCCCCACCCCCCGCTCATGCCCCGTGTCTCTCTCCTGTTCCCCCCAACCCCCGCTCATGCCTCCTGTCTCCCCTGTTCCCCCCCACCCCCCGCTCATGCCCTGTGTCTCCCTGCTGTTGCCCCCCACCCCTGCTCATGCCCCGTGTCTCTCCCCTGTTACCCCCACCCCCCGCTCATGCCCCGTGTCTCCCTGCTGTTGCCCCCCACCCCCCGGTCTTGCCCCGTGTCTCCCTGCTGTTGCCCCATCCCCTCTCATGCCCGTGTCTCCCTGCTGTTGCCCCCCACCCCGCGCTCATGCTCCGTGTCTCCCTGCTGTTGCCCCCAAGCCCCGCCCATGCCCCGTGTCTCCCTGCTGTTGCCCCCCACCCCCCGCTGATGCCCCGTGTCTCTCAGCTATTGCCCTCCACCCCCCGCTCATGCCCTGTGTCTCCCTGCTGTTGCCCCCACCCCCGCTCATGCCCCTTGTCTCTCTCCTGTTCCCCCCACCCCCCGCTCATGCCCCGTGTCTCTCACCTGTTGCCCCCGCTCATGCCCCGTGTCTCCCTGCTGTTACCCCCCACCCCCTCTCATGTCCCATATCTCCCTGTTGTTGCCCTCCACCCCCGCTCATGCCACGTGTCTCCTTGCTGTTGCCCCCCACCCCCCGCTGATGCCCCGTGTCTCTCACCTATTGCCCTCCACCCCCCGCTCATGCCCTGTGTCTCCCTGCTGTTGCCCCCACCCCCGCTCATGCCTCTTGTCTCTCTCCTGTTCCTCCCACCCCCGCTCATGCCCCGTGTCTCTCCCCTGTTACCCCAACACCCTGCTCATGCCGTGTCTCCCTGCTGTTACCCCCCACCCCCTCTCATGCCCCATGTCTCCCTGCTGTTGCCCCCCAACCCCTGCTCATGCTCCGTGTCTCCCTGCTGTTGGCTCCCACCCCCCGCTCATGCCCCGTGTCTCCCTGCTGTTGCCCCCCACTCATGCCCCGTGTCTCTTTCCTGTTCCCCCCGCCCCCGCTCATGCGCCGTGTCTCTCACCTGTTACCCCAACCCCCTGCTCATGCCCAGTGTCTCCCTGCTGTTGCCCCCCACCCCACACTCATGCTCCGTGTCTCCCTGCTGTTGCCCCCAACCCCTGCTCATGCCCCGTGTCTCCCTGCTGTTGCCCCCTGCTCATGCCCCTTGTCTCTCTCCTCTTACCCCCCACCCACCTCTCATGCCCCGTGTCTCTCTGCTGTTGCCCCCCACCCCCCGCTCATGCCCCGTGTCTCTCTCCTGTTACCCCCCACCCACCTCTCATGCCCCGTGTCTCTCTGCTGTTGCCCCCCACCCCACGCTCATGCCCCGTGTCTCTCTCCTGTTGCCCCCCAACCCCCGGTCATGCCCCGTGTCTCCCTGCTGCTGCCCCCCAATCCCCCGCTCATGCCCCGTGTCTCCCCGCTGTTGCCCCCCACCCCTGCTCATGCCCCATGTCTCCCTGTTGTTGCCCCCCACCCCCGCTCATGCCCCTTGTCTCTCTCCTCTTACCCCCACCCACCTCTCATGCCCCGTGTCTCTCTGCTGTTGCCCCCACCCCCCGCTCATGCCCCGTGTCTCTCTCCTGTTACCCCCCACCCACCTCTCATGCCCCGTGTCTCTCTGCTGTTGCCCCCCACCCCACGCTCATGCCCCGTGTCTCTCTCCTGTTGCCCCCAACCCCCGGTCATGCCCCGTGTCTCCCTGCTGTTGCCCCCCAATCCCCTGCTCATGCCCCGTGTCTCTCTCTTATTACCCCCCACCCCCCGGTCATGCCCCGTGTCTCCCCACTGTTGCCCCCCACCCCCTGCTCATGCCCCATGTCTCCCTGTTGTTGCCCCCCACCCCCGCTCATGCCCCGTGTCTCTCTCCTGTTACCCCCAACCCCTTTTGATGCCCCTTGTCCCTCTCCTGTTACGTCCCACCCCACTATCATGCCCCGTGTCTCCCTCCTGTTGCCCCCCACCCCCCGCTCATGCCCCGTGTCTCCCTGCTGTTGCCCCCACCCCCGCTCATGACCCTTGTCTCTCTCCTGTTCCCCCCACCCCCCGCTCATGCCCCGTGTCTCTCACCTGTTGCCCCCCACCCCCCGCTCATGGCCCGTGTCTCCCTGCTGTTACCCCCCACCCCCTCTCATGCCCCATGTCTCCCTGCTGTTGCCCTCCACCCCTGCTCATGCCCTGTGTCTCTCTCTTGTTGCCCCCCAACCCCCGGTCATGCCCCGTGTCTCCCTGCTGTTGCCCCCCACCCCCCCGCTCATGCCCTGTGTCTCTCTCCTGTTACCCCCCACCCCCCGGTCATGCCCCGTGTCTCCCTGCTGTTGCCCCACCCCCCGCTCATGCCCCGTGTCTCTCTCCTGTTCCCCCCAACCCCCGCTCATGCCTCCTGTCTCCCCTGTTCCCCCCACCCCCCGCTCATGCCCTGTGTCTCCCTGCTGTTGCCCCCCACCCCCGCTCATGCCCCGTGTCTCTCCCCTGTTACCCCCACCCCCCGCTCATGCCCCGTGTCTCCCTGCTGTTGCCCTCCACCCCCCGGTCATGCCCCGTGTCTCCCTGCTGTTGCCCCATCCCCTCTCATGCCCGTGTCTCCCTGCTGTTGCCCCCCACCCCGCGCTCATGCTCCGTGTCTCCCTGCTGTTGCCCCCAAACCCCGCCCATGCCCCGTGTCTCCCTGCTGTTGCCCCCCACCCCCCGCTGATGCCCCGTGTCTCTCACCTATTTCCCTCCACCCCCCGCTCATACCCTGTGTCTCCCTGCTGTTGCCCTCACCCCCGCGCATGCCCCTTGTCTCTCTCCTGTTCCCCCCACCCACCGCTCATGCCCCGTGTCTCTCACCTGTTGCCCCCCACCCCCCGCTCATGCCCCGTGTCTCCCTGCTGTTACCCCCCACCCCCTCTCATGTCCCATATCTCCCTGTTGTTGCCCTCCACCCCCGCTCATGCCCCGTGTCTCCCTGCTGTTGCCCCCCACCCCCCGCTGATGCCCCGTGTCTCTCACCTATTGCCCTCCACACCCCGCTCATGCCCTGTCTCCCTGCTGTTGCCCCCACCCCCGCTCATGCCCCTTGTCTCTCTCCTGTTCCTCCCACCCCCGCTCATGCCCCGTGTCTCTCCTGTTGCCCCCCACCCCCCGCTCATGCCCCGTGTCTCCCTGCTGTTACCCCCCACCCCCTCTCATGCCCCATGTCTCCCTGCTGTTGCCCCCCACCCCCGCTCATGCCCCGTGTCTCTCCCCTGTTACCCCAACCCCCTGCTCCTGCCCAGTGACTCCCTGCTGTTGCCCCCCACCCCACACTCATGCCCCGTGTCTCCCTGCTGTTGCCCCCAACCCCTGCTCATGCCCCGTGTCTCCCTGCTGTTGGCTCCCAACCCCTGCTCATGCCCCGTGTCTCCCTGCTGTTACCCCCCACTCCCCGCTTATGCCCCGTGTCTCTTTCCTGTTCCCCCACCACCCGCTCATGCGCCGTGTCTCTCACCTGTTACCCCAACCCCCTGCTCATGCCCAGTGTCTCCCTGCTGTTGCCCCCAACCCCACACTCATGCCCCGTGTCTCCCTGCTGTTGCCCCCAACCCCCGCTCATGCCCCGTGTCTCCCTGCTGTTGCCCCCCGCTCATGCTCCTTGTCTCTCTCCTCTTACCCCCCACACACCTCTCATGCCCCGTGTCTCTCTGCTGTTGCCCCCACCCCCCGCTCATGCCCCGTGTCTCTCTCCTGTTACCCCCCACCCACCTCTCATGCCCCGTGTCTCTCTGCTGTTGCCCCCCACCCCACGCTCATGCCCCGTGTCTCTCTCCTGTTGCCCCCAACCCCCGGTCATGCCCCGTGTCTCCCTGCTGTTGGCCCCCAATCCCCCGCTCATGCCCCGTGTCTCTCTCCTATTACCCCCCACCCCCCGGTCATGCCCCGTGTCTCCCCGCTGTTGCCCCCCACCCCTGCTCATGCCCCATGTCTCCCTGTTGTTGCCCCCCACCCCCGCTCATGCCCCGTGTCTCTCTCCTGTTACGTCCCACCCCCCTATCATGCCCCGTGTCTCCCTCCTTTTGCTCCCCACTCCCCGCTCATGCCCCGTGTCTCCCTGCTGATGCCCACCACCCCCGCTCATGCCACGTGTCTCTCCCCTGTTCCCCCGCGCTCATGCCCTGTGTCTCCCTGCTGTTGCCCCCCAGTCCCCGGTCATGCCCCGTGTCTCCCTGCTGTTGCCCCATCCCCTCTCATGCCCCGTGTCTCCCTGCTGTTGCCCCCCACACCCCAGTCATGCCCTGTGTCTCTCTCCTGTTATCCCCCACCCCCTCTCATGCCCCATGTCTCCCTCGTGTTCCCCCCACCCCCCGCTCATGCCCCATGTCTCCCTGCTGTTGCCCCCCCCCTGCTCATGCCCCGTGTCTCTCTCCTGTTACCCCCCACGCCCCGGTCATGCCCCGTGTCTCCATGCTGTTGACCCCCACCCCCCGCTCATGCCCCGTGTCTCCCTGCTGTTGCCCCAAACCCACCGCTTATGCTCTGTGTCTCTCTCCTGTTACCCCCCCAGCACCCTCTCATGCCCTGTGTCTCTCTCCTGTTGCCCTCCACACCCCGGTCATGCCCTGTGTCTCCCTGCTGTTGCCCCCCACCCCCCACTCAGGCCCCGTGTCTCTCTCCTGTTACCCCCCTCCCCCGGTCATGCCCTGTGTCTCCCTGCTGTTGCCCCCCACCCCGCCCTCATGCCCCGTGTCTCTCTACTGTTCCCCCATCCCCGCTCATGCCCCGTGTCTCTCACCTGTTGCCCCCCAACCACCGGTCATGCCCCGTGTCTCCCCGCTGTTGCCCCCCACCCCCCGCTCATGCCCCCCACCCCGCGCTCATGCCCCGTGTCTCTCTACTGTTCCCCCAATCCCCCCTCATGCCCAGTGTCTCTCTCCTATTACCCCTCACCCCCCGGTCATGCCCCGTGTTTCCCCGCTGTTGCCCCCCACCCCCCGCTCATGTCCCGTGTCTCCCTGCTGTTGCCCCCCACCCCACGCTCATGCCCTGTGTCTCTCTACTGTTCCCCAATCCCCACTCATGCCCCGTGTCTCTCACCTGTTGCCCCCCACCCACCGCTCATGCCCCGTGTCTCCCTGCTGTTGCCCCCCACCCCCGCTCATGCCCCGTGTCTCTCTACTGTTACCCCCCACTCCCCGCTCATGCCCCGTGTCTCCCTGCTGTTGCCCCCCACCCCCTGCTCATGCCCCGTGTCTCTCCCCTGTTACCCCCACCCCCTGCTCATGCCCAGTGTCTCCCTGCTGTTGCCCCCCACCCCACGCTCATGCCCCGTGTCACCCTGCTGTTGCCCCCCAACCTCCGCTCATGCCCCGTGTCTCCCTGCTGTTGCCCCCACCCCCGCTCATGCCCCGTGTCTCTATCCTGTTGCCCCTCCACCCCCCGCTCATGCCCTGTGTCTCTCTCCTGTTCCCCCACCCGCCGCTCATGCGCCGTATCTCTCACCCGTTACCCCCCACCCCCGCTCATGCCCCGTGTCTCCCTGCTGTTACCCCCCCACCCCCCTCTCATGCCCCATGTCTCTCTCCTGTTGCCCCCCAACCCCCGGTCATGCCCCGTGTCTTCCTGCTGTTGCCCCCCACCCCCCCGCTCATGGCCTGTGTCTCTCTCCTGTTACCCCCCAACCCCCGCTCATGCCCCGTGTCTCCCTGCTGTTGCCCCCCACCCCCCGCTCATGCCCCGTGTCTCTCTCCTGTTCCCCCAAACCCCGCTCTTGCCTCATGTCTCCCCTGTTCCCCCCACCCCCCGCTCATGCCCCGTGTCTCCCTGCTGTTGCCCCTCCACCCCCGCTCATGCCCCGTATCTCTCTCCTGTTACCCCCCACCCCCCTCTGATGCCCTGTGTCTCTCTCCTGTTACCTCCCACCCCCCTCTCATGCCCCAGTGTCTCTCACCTGTTGCCCCCCATCCCCCGCTCATGCCCCGTGTCACCCTGCTGTTGCCCCCCACCCCCGCTCATGCCCAGTGTCTCTCTACTGTTACCCCCCACCCACCTCTCAGGCCCCGTGTCTCCCTGCTGTTGCCCCCCACCTCCGCTCATGCCCTGTGCCTCTCTCCTGTTGCCCCTCCACCCCCGCTCATGCCCTGTGTCTCCCTGCTGTTGCCCCCCACCCCCCGCTCATGCACTGTGTCTCTCCCCTGTTACCCCCCACCCCCGCTCATGCCCAGTGTCTCCGTGCTGTTGCCCCCCACCCCGCGCTCATGCTCCGTGTCTCCCTGCTGTTGCCCCCAAACCCCGCTCATGCCCCGTGTCTCCCTGCTGTTGCCCCCCACCCCCGCTCATGCCCCGTGTCTCCCTGCTGTTCCCCCCACCCCCGCTCATGTGCCGTGTCTCTCACCTGTTGCCCCCCACCCCCCGCTCATGCCCTGTGTCTCCCTGCTGTTACCCCCACCCCCTCTCATGCCCCATGTCTCCCTGCTGTTGCCCGCCACCCCCGCCCATGCCCGGTGTCTCTCTCTTGTTGCCCCCCAACCCCCGCTCATGCCCCGTGTCTCCCTGCTGTTGCCCCCACCCCCCGCTCATGCAACGTGTCTCTCTCCTGTTACCCCCCAGCCCCCGGTCATGCCCCGTGTCTCCCTGCTGTTGCCCCCCACCCCCTGCTCATGCCCTGTGTTTCTCTCCTGTTCCCCCGAACCCCCGCTCATGCCTCGTGTCTCCCCTGTTCCCCCCCGCCCCCCGCTCATGCCCTGTGTCTCCCTGCTGTTGCCCCCACCCCCGCTCATGCCCCGTGTCTCTCCCCTGTTACCCCCACCCCCGCTCATGCCCCGTGTCTCCCTGCTGTTGCCCCCCACCCCCCGGTCATGCCCCGTGTCTCCCTGCTGTTGCCCTCATCCCCTCTCATGCCCCGTATCTCCCTGCTGTTGCCCCTCACCCCCCGCTCATGCCCCGTATCTCTCTCCTGTTATCCCCCACCCCCTCTCATGCCCCATGTCTCCCTCGTGTTCCCCCCACCCTCCGCTCATGCCCCGTGTCTCCCTGCTGTTGCCCTCCACCCCCTGCTCATGCCCCGTGTCTCTCTCCTGTTACCCCCCATGCCCCGGTCATGCCCCGTGTCTCCCTGCTGTTGACCCCCACCCCCTGTGTCTCTCTCCTGTTACCTCCCACCCCCCGCTCATGCCCCGTGTCTCCCTGCTGTTGCCCCACACCCCCCGCTCATGCTCTGTGTCTCTCTCCTGTTACCTCCCAGCCCCCTCTCATGCCCCGTGTCTCTCTCCTGTTCCCTCCGATCATGCCCTGTTTCTCCCTGCTGTTGCCCCCACCCCCGCTCATGCCCTGTGTCTCTCTCCTGTTACCTCCCACCCCCGCTCATGCCCTGTGTCTCCCTGCTGTTGCCCCACACCCCCCGCTCATGCCCTGTGTCTCCCTGCTGTTGCCCCCCCCACCCCCAACTCATGCCCCGTGTCTCTCTCCTGTTACCTCCACGCCCCAGTCATGCCCCGTGTCTCCCTGCTGTTGCCCTGCACCCTCCGCTCATGCCCTGTGTCTCTCTCCTGTTCCCCCACCCCCCGCTCATGCTGTGTCTCTCTCCTGTTACCCCCAGCCCCCTCTCATGCCCTGTGTCTCTCTCCTGTTGCCCTCCACCCCCGGTCATGCCCTGTGTCTCCCTGCTGTTGCCCCCCACCCATTCCCTGTGTCTCTCTCCTGTTACCCCCCACCCCCGGTCATGCCCCGTGTCTCCCTGCTGTTGCCCCCCACCCCCTGCTCATGCCCCGTGTCTCTCTCCTGTTCCCCCCACCCCCGCTCATGCCCCGTGTCTCCCTGCTGTTGCCCCACAAACCCCGCTCATGCTCTGTGTCCCTCTCCTGTTACCCCCAGCCCCCTCTCATGCCCTGTGTCTCTCTCCTGTTGCCCTCCACCCCCGGTCATGCCCTGTGTCTCCCTGCTGTTGCCCCCCCACCCCCAACTCATGCCCCGTGTCTCTCTCCTGTTACCTCCACGCCCCAGTCATGCCTCGTGTCTCCCTGCTGTTGCCCTGCACCCTCCGCTCATGCCCTGTGTCTCTCTCCTGTTCCCCCACCCCCCGCTCATGCGCCGTGTCTCTCACCTGTTACCCCCCACCCCCGCTCATGCCCCGTGTCTCCCTGCTGTTACCCCCCCACCCCCTCTCATGCCCCATGTCTCCCTCCTGTTGCCCCCCACCCTCGCTCATGCCCGTGTCTCTCTCTTGTTGCCCCCCAACCCGCGGTCATGCCCCGTGTCTCCCTGCTGTTGCCCCCCTCCTCCCGCTCATGCCCTGTGTCTCTCTCCTGTTACCCCCCACCCCCCGGTCATGTCCCGTGTCTCCCTGCTGCTGCCCCCCACCCCCCGCTCATGCCCCGTGTCTCTCTCCTGTTCCCCCAACCCCCGCTCATGCCTCATGTCTCCCCTGTCCCCCCCCACCCCCGCTCATGCCCCGTGTCTCCCTGCTGTTGCCCCCACCCCCGCTCATGCCCCGTGTCTCTCTACTGTTACCCCCCACCCACCTCTCAGGCCCCGTGTCTCCCTGCTGTTGCCCCCCACATCCGCTCATGCCCTGTGTCTCTCTCCTGTTGCCCCTCCAACCCCCGCTCATGCCACATGTCTCCCTGCTGTTGCCCTCCACCCCCGCTCATGCCCCGTGTCTCTCTCGTTGCCCCCCAACCCCCGCTCATGCCCCCCACCCCCCCGCTCATGCCCCGTGTCTCTCTCCTGTTACCCCCCACCCCCCGGTCATGCCCTGTGTCTCCCTGCTGTTGCCCCCCACCCCGCTCATGCCCTGTGTCTCTCTCCTGTTCCCCCCAACCCCCGCTCATGCCTCGTGTCTCCCCTGTTTTCCCCCCCACCCCCCGCTCATGCCCTGCGTCTCCCTGCTGTTGCCCCCCACCCCCGCTCATGCCCCGTGTCTCTCCCCTGTTACCCCCGCTCATGCCCCGTGTCTCCCTGCTGTTGCCCCCACCCCCCGGTCATGCCCCGTGTCTCCCTGCTGTTGCCCCATCCCCTCTCATGCCCCGTGTCTCCCTGCTGTTGCCCCTCACCCCCCGCTCATGCCTTGCGTCTCCATGCTGTTGCCCCCCACCCCCGCTCATGCCCCGTGTCTCTCCCCTGTTACCCCCACCCCCCGCTCATGCCCCGTGTCTCCCTGCTGTTGCCCCCACCCCCCGGTCATGCCCCGTGTCTCCCTGCTGTTGCCCCATCCCCTCTCATGCCCTGTGTCTCCCTGCTGTTGCCCCTCACCCCCCGCTCATGCCCCGTGTCTCTCTCCTGTTATCCCCCACCCCCTCTCATGCCCCATGTCTCCCTCGTGTTCCCCCCACCCCCCGGTCATGCCCTGTGTCCCCCTGCTGTTGCCCCCCACCCATGCCCGTGTCTCTCTCCTGTTCCCACCAACCCCTGCTCATGCCTTGTGTCTCCCCTGTTCCCCCCCACCCCCCGCTCATGCCCTGTGTCTCCCTGCTGTTGCCCCCCACCCTCTGCTCATGCCCCGTGTCTCTCTCCTGTTACCTCCCATGCCCCGGTCATGCCCCGTGTCTCCCTGCTGTTGACCCCCACCCCCGCTCATGCCCCGTGTCTCTCCCCTGTTACCCCCACCCGCCGCTCATGCCCCGTGTCTCCCTGCTGTTGCCCCCACCCCCCGGTCATGCCCCGTGTCTCCCTGCTGTTGCCCCATCCCCTCTCATGCCCCGTGTCTCCCTGCTGTTGCCCCTCACCCCCCGCTCATGCCCTGCGTCTCCCTGCTGTTGCCCCCCACCCCCGCACATGCCCCGTGTCTCTCTCCTGTTCCCTCCGATCATGCCCTGTGTCTCCCTGCTGTTGCCCCCCACCCCCGCTCATGCCCCGTGTCTCTCCCCTGTTACCCCCACCCGCCGCTCATGCCCCGTGTCTCCCTGCTGTTCCCCCCACCCCCCGGTCATGCCCCGTGTCTCCCTGCTGTTGCCCCATCACCTCTCATGCCCCGTGTCTCCCTGCTGTTGCCCCTCACCCCCCGCTCATGCCCTGCGTCTCCCTGCTGTTGCCCCCCACCCCCGCTCATGCCCCGTGTCTCTCCCCTGTTACCCCCACCCCCCGCTCATGCCCCGTGTCTCCCTGCTGTTGCCCCCACCCCCGGTCATGCCCCGTGTCTCCCTGCTGTTGCCCCATCCCCTCTCATGCCCCGTGTCTCCCTGCTGTTGCCCCTCACCCCCCGCTCATGCCCCGTGTCTCTCTCCTGTTATCCCCCACCCCCTCTCATGCCCCATGTCTCCCTCGTGTTCCCCCCACCCCCCGGTCATGCCCTGTGTCTCCCTGCTGTTGCCCCCCACCCATGCCCCGTGTCTCTCCCCTGTTCCCCCCACCCCCCGCTCATGCCCTGTGCCTCCCTGCTGTTGCCCCCCACCCCCTGCTCATGGCCCGTGTCTCTCTCCTGTTACCTCCCATGCCCCGGTCATGCCCCGTGTCTCCCTGCTGTTGACCCCCACCCCCCGCTCATGCCCTGTGTCTCTCTCCTGTTACCTCCCACCCCCCGCTCATGCCCCGTGTCTCCCTGCTGTTGCCCAACACCCCCCACTCATGCTCTGTCTCTCTCTCCTGTTACCCCGCAGCCCCCTCTCATGCCCCGTGTCTCTCTCCTGTTCCCTCCGATCATGCCCTGTGTCTCCCTGCTGTTGCCCCCACCCCCCGCTCATGCCCTGTGTCTCTCTCCTGTTACCTCCCACCCCCCACTCATGCCCCGTGTCTCCCTGCTGTTGCCCCACACCCCCCGCTCATGCTCTGTGTCTCTCTCCTGTTACCCCCAGCCCCCTCTCATGCCCTGTGTCTCTCTCCTGTTGCCCCCACCCCGCGCTCATGCTCCGTGTCTCCCTGCTGTTGCCCCCAAACCCCGCTCATGCCCCGTGTCTCCCTGCTGTTGCCCCCCACCCCCCGCTCATGCCCCGTGTCTCCCTGCTGTTGCCCCCACCCCCGCTCATGCCCCTTGTCTCTCTCCAGTTCCCCCCACCCCCGCTCATGTGCCGTGTCTCTCACCTGTTGCCCCCCACCCCCCGCTCATGCCCTGTGTCTCCCTGCTGTTACCCCCACCCCCTCTCATGCCCCATGTCTCCCTGCTGTTGCCCTCCACCCCCGCTCATGCCCAGTGTCTCCCTGCTGTTGCCCTCCACCCCCGCTCATGCCCCGTGTCTCTCTTGTTGCCCCCCAACCCCCGCTCATGCCCCGTGGGACTCCCTACTGTTGCCCCCCACCCCCCGCTCATGCCCTGTGTCTCGCTCCTGTTCCCCCCAACCCCCGCTCATGCCTCATGTCTCCCCTGTTTTACCCCCCACCCCCCGCTCATGCCCTGCGTCTCCCTGCTGTTGCCCCCCACCCCTGCTCATGCCCCGTGTCTCCCTGCTGTTGCCCCCATCCCCTCTCATGCCCCGTGTCTCCCTGCTGTTGCCCCCATCCCCTCTCATGCCCCGTGTCTCCCTGCTGTTGCCCCTCACCTCCGCTCATGCCCCGTGTCTCTCTCCTGTTATCCCCCACCCCCCGCTCATGCCCCGTGTCTCCCTGCTGTTGCCCCCACCCCCGCTCATGCCCCTTGTCTCTCTCCAGTTCCCCCCACCCCCGCTCATGTGCCGTGTCTCTCACCTGTTGCCCCCCACCCCCCGCTCATGCCCCGTGTCTCCCTGCTGTTACCCCCACCCCCTCTCATGCCCCATGTCTCCCTGCTGTTGCCCTCCACCCCCGCTCATGCCCCGTGTCTCTCTTGTTGCCCCCCAACCCCCGCTCATGCCCCGTGTCTCCCTGCTGTTGCCCCCCACCCCCCGCTCATGCCCTGTGTCTCTCTCCTGTTCCCCCCAACCCCCGCTCATGCCTCGTGTCTCCCCTGTTTTCCCCCCCACCCCCGCTCATGCCCTGCGTCTCCCTGCTGTTGCCCCCCACCCCTGCTCATGCCCCGTGTCTCTCCCCTGTTACCCCCACCCCCCGCTCATGCCCCGTGTCTCCCTGCTGTTGCCCCCACCCCCCGGTCATGCCCCGTGTCTCCCTGCTGTTGCCCCCATCCCCTCTCATGCCCCGTGTCTCCCTGCTGTTGCCCCCATCCCCTCTCATGCCCCGTGTCTCCCTGCTGTTGCCCCTCACCCCCGCTCATGCCCCGTGTCTCTCTCCTGTTATCCCACACCCCCCGCTCATGCCCCGTGTCTCCCTGCTGTTGCCCCCACCCCCGCTCATGCCCCTTGTCTCTCTCCAGTTCCCCCCACCCCCGCTCATGTGCCGTGTCTCTCACCTGTTGCCCCCCACCCCCCGCTCATGCCCCGTGTCTCCCTGCTGTTGCCCCCACCCCCCGGTCATGCCCCGTGTCTCCCTGCTGTTGCCCCATCCCCTCTCATGCCCTGTGTCTCCCTGCTGTTGCCCCTCACCCCCCGCTCATGCCCCGTGTCTCTCTCCTGTTATCCCCCACCCCCTCTCATGCCCCATGTCTCCCTCGTGTTCCCCCCACCCCCCGGTCATGCCCTGTGTCTCCCTGCTGTTGCCCCCCACCCATGCCCGTGTCTCTCTCCTGTTCCCACCAACCCCTGCTCATGCCTTGTGTCTCCCCTGTTCCCCCCCACCCCCCGCTCATGCCCTGTGTCTCCCTGCTGTTGCCCCCCACCCCCTGCTCATGCCCCGTGTCTCTCTCCTGTTACCTCCCATGCCCCGGTCATGCCCCGTGTCTCCCTGCTGTTGACCCCCACCCCCGCTCATGCCCCGTGTCTCTCCCCTGTTACCCCCACCCGCCGCTCATGCCCCGTGTCTCCCTGCTGTTGCCCCCACCCCCCGGTCATGCCCCGTGTCTCCCTGCTGTTGCCCCATCCCCTCTCATGCCCCGTGTCTCCCTGCTGTTGCCCCTCACCCCCCGCTCATGCCCTGCGTCTCCCTGCTGTTGCCCCCCACCCCCGCTCATGCCCCGTGTCTCTCTCCTGTTCCCTCCGATCATGCCCTGTGTCTCCCTGCTGTTGCCCCCCACCCCCGCTCATGCCCCGTGTCTCTCCCCTGTTACCCCCACCCGCCGCTCATGCCCCGTGTCTCCCTGCTGTTGCCCCCACCCCCCGGTCATGCCCCGTGTCTCCCTGCTGTTGCCCCATCCCCTCTCATGCCCCGTGTCTCCCTGCTGTTGCCCCTCACCCCCCGCTCATGCCCTGCGTCTCCCTGCTGTTGCCCCCCACCCCCGCTCATGCCCCGTGTCTCTCCCCTGTTACCCCCACCCCCCGCTCATGCCCCGTGTCTCCCTGCTGTTGCCCCCACCCCCGCTCACGCCCCGTGTCTCCCTGCTGTTGCCCCCCACTCCCCGCTCATGCCCCGTGTCTCTTTCCTGTTCCCCCCACCCCCCGCTCATGCGCCGTGTCTCTCACCTGTTACCCCAACCCCCTGCTCATGCCCAGTGTCTCCCTGCTGTTGCCCCCCACCCCACACTCATGCCCCGTGTCTCCCTGCTGTTGCCCCCCAACCCCCGCTCATGCCCCGTGTCTCCCTGCTGTTGCCCCCCACCCCCCGCTCATGCCCCGTGTCTCCCTGCTGTTGCCCCCCACTCCCCGCTCATGCCCCGTGTCTCTTTCCTGTTCCCCCGACCCCCCGCTCATGCCCTGTGTCTCCCTGCTGTCGCCCCCACCCCCGCTCATGCCCCGTGTCGCTCTCCTGTTACGCTACACCCCCCTCTCATGCTGCCCCGTGTCTCTCTCCTGTTGCTCCTCCACCCCCTCTCATGCCCCGTGTCTCCCTGCTGTTGCCCCCACCCCCCGCTCATGCCCCGTGTCTCTCCCCTGTTACCCCCACCCCCTGCTCATGCCCAGTGTCTCCCTGCTGTTGCCCTCCACCCCATGCTCATGCCCGGTGTCTCCCTGCTGTTGCCCCCCAACCTCTGCTCATGCCCCGTGTCTCTCCCTGTTACCCCCCACCCCCCTCTCATGCCCTGTGTCTCCCTCGTGTTCCCACACCCCGGCTCATGCCCCATGTCTCCCTGCTGTTGCCCCCCCACCCCCTCTCATGCCCCGTGTCTCTCTCCTGTTACCCTCCACCCCCCCTCTCATGCCCCGTGTCTCTCTCCTGTTCCCTCCGATCATGCCCCGTGTCTCCCTGCTGTTGCCCCCGCTCATGCACCTTATCTCTCTCCTCTTACCCCCACCCACCTCTCATGCCCCGTGTCTCTCTGCTGTTGCCCCCACCCCCCGCTCATGCCCCGTGTCTCTCTCCTGTTACCCCCACCCACCTCTCATGCCCCGTGTCTCTCTGCTGTTGCCCCCCACCCCATGCTCATGCCCCGTGTCTCTCTCCTGTTGCCCCCCAACCCCCGGTCATGCCCCGTGTCTCCCTGCTGTTGCCCCCCAATCCCCCGCTCATGCCCCGTGTCCCTCTCCTATTACCCCCCACCCCCGGTCATGCCCGGTGTCTCCCCGCTGTTGCCCCCCACCCCCTGCTCATGCCCCATGTCTCCCTGTTGTTGCCCCCCACCCCCGCTCATGCCCCGTGTCTCTCTCCTGTTACCCCCAACCCCTTTTGATGCCCCGTGTCTCTCTCCTGTTACGTCGAACCCCCCTCTCATGCCCCGTGTCTCTCTCCTGTTGCCCCCCACTCCCCGGTCATGCCCGTGTCTCCCTGCTGATGCCCACCACCCCCTGCTCATGCCCCGTGTCTCCCCGCTGTTGCCCCCCACCCCCTGCTCATGCCCCATGTCTCCCTGTTGTTGCCCCCCACCCCCACTCATGCCCCGTGTCTCTCTCCTGTTACCCCAACCCCTTTTGATGCCCCGTGTCTCTCTCCTGTTACGTCCCACCCCACTATCATGCCCCGTGTCTCCCTGCTGTTGCCCCCACCCCGCTCATGCCCCTTGTCTCTCTCCTGTTCCCCCCACCCCCCGCTCATGCCCCGTGTCTCTCACCTGTTGCCCCCCACCCCCCGCTCATGGCCCGTGTCTCCCTGCTGTTACCCCACACCCCCACCCCCTCTCATGCCCCATGTCTCCCTGCTGTTGCCCTCCACCCCTGCTCATGCCCTGTGTCTCTCTCTTGTTGCCCCCCAACCCCCGGTCATGCCCCGTGTCTCCCTGCTGTTGCCCCCCACCCCCCCACTCATGCCCCGTGTCTCTCTCCTGTTACCCCCCACCCCCCGGTCATGCCCCGTGTCTCCCTGCTGTTGCCCCCACCCCCCGCTCATGCCCCGTGTCTCTCTCCTGTTCCCCCCAACCCCCGCTCATGCCTCCTGTCTCCCCTGTTCCCCCCCACCCCCCGCTCATGCCCTTGTCTCCCTGCTGTTGCCCCCCACCCCTGCTCATGCCCCGTGTCTCTCCCCTGTTACCCCCACCCCCCGCTCATGCCCCGTGTCTCCCTGCTGTTGCCCCCCACCCCCCGGTCTTGCCCCGTGTCTCTCTACTGTTACCCCCCACTCCCCGCTCATGCCCCGTGTCTCCCTGCTGTTGCCCCCCACCCCCCGCTCATGCCCCGTGTCTCTCCCCTGTTACCCCCACCCCCTGCTCATGCCCAGTGTCTCCCTGCTGTTGCCCCCCACCCCACGCTCATGCCCCGTGTCACCCTGCTGTTGCCCCCCAACCTCCGCTCATGCCCCGTGTCTCCCTGCTGTTGCCCCCACCCCCGCTCATGCCCCGTGTCTCTATCCTGTTGCCCCTCCACCCCCCGCTCATGCCCTGTGTCTCTCTCCTGTTCCCCCACCCGCCGCTCATGCGCCGTATCTCTCACCCGTTACCCCCCACCCCCCGCTCATGCCCCGTGTCTCCCTGCTGTTACCCCCCCACCCCCCACCCCCCTCTCATGCCCCATGTCTCTCTCCTGTTGCCCCCCAACCCCCGGTCATGCCCCGTGTCTTCCTGCTGTTGCCCCCACCCCCCCGCTCATGGCCTGTGTCTCTCTCCTGTTACCCCCCAGCCCCCGCTCATGCCCCGTGTCTCCCTGCTGTTGCCCCCCACCCCCCGCTCATGCCCCGTGTCTCTCTCCTGTTCCCCCAAACCCCGCTCTTGCCTCATGTCTCCCCTGTTCCCCCCACCCCCCGCTCATGCCCCGTGTCTCCCTGCTGTTGCCCCTCCACCCCCGCTCATGCCCCGTATCTCTCTCCTGTTACCCCCCACCCCCCTCTGATGCCCTGTGTCTCTCTCCTGTTACCTCCCACCCCCCTCTCATGCCCCAGTGTCTCTCACCTGTTGCCCCCATCCCCCGCTCATGCCCCGTGTCACCCTGCTGTTGCCCCCCACCCCCGCTCATGCCCAGTGTCTCTCTACTGTTACCCCCCACCCACCTCTCAGGCCTCGTGTCTCCCTGCTGTTGCCCCCCACCTCCGCTCATGCCCTGTGCCTCTCTCCTGTTGCCCCTCCACCCCCCGCTCATGCCCTGTGTCTCCCTGCCGTTGCCCCCCACCCCCCGCTCATGCACTGTGTCTCTCCCCTGTTACCCCCCACCCCCGCTCATGCCCAGTGTCTCCGTGCTGTTGCCCCCCACCCCGCGCTCATGCTCCGTGTCTCCCTGCTGTTGCCCCCAAACCCCGCTCATGCCCCGTGTCTCCCTGCTGTTGCCCCCCACCCCCGCTCATGCCCCGTGTCTCCCTGCTGTTCCCCCCACCCCCGCTCATGTGCCGTGTCTCTCACCTGTTGCCCCCCACCCCCCGCTCATGCCCTGTGTCTCCCTGCTGTTACCCCCACCCCCTCTCATGCCCCATGTCTCCCTGCTGTTGCCCTCCACCCCCGCTCATGCCCGGTGTCTCTCTCTTGTTGCCCCCCAACCCCCGCTCATGCCCCGTGTCTCCCTGCTGTTGCCCCCACCCCCCGCTCATGCAACGTGTCTCTCTCCTGTTACCCCACAGCCCCCGGTCATGCCCCGTGTCTCCCTGCTGTTGCCCCCCACCCCCTGCTCATGCCCTGTGTTTCTCTCCTGTTCCCCCCAACCCCCGCTCATGCCTCGTGTCTCCCCTGTTCCCCCCCGCCCCCCGCTCATGCCCTGTGTCTCCCTGCTGTTGCCCCCACCCCCGCTCATGCCCCGTGTCTCTCCCCTGTTACCCCTACCCCCGCTCATGCCCCGTGTCTCCCTGCTGTTGCCCCCCGGTCATGCCCCGTGTCTCCCTGCTGTTGCCCTCATCCCCTCTCATGCCCCGTATCTCCCTGCTGTTGCCCCTCACCCCCCGCTCATGCCCCGTATCTCTCTCCTGTTATCCCCCACCCCCTCTCATGCCCCATGTCTCCCTCGTGTTCCCCCCACCCTCCGCTCATGCCCCGTGTCTCCCTGCTGTTGCCCTCCACCCCCTGCTCATGCCCCGTGTCTCTCTCCTGTTACCCCCATGCCCCGGTCATGCCCCGTGTCTCCCTGCTGTTGACCCCCACCCCCTATGTCTCTCTCCTGTTACCTCCCACCCCCCGCTCATGCCCCGTGTCTCCCTGCTGTTGCCCCACACCCCCCGCTCATGCTCTGTGTCTCTCTCCTGTTACCTCCCAGCCCCCTCTCATGCCCCGTGTCTCTCTCCTGTTCCCTCCGATCATGCCCTGTGTCTCCCTGCTGTTGCCCCCACCCCCGCTCATGCCCTGTGTCTCTCTCCTGTTACCTCCCACCCCTGCTCATGCCCTGTGTCTCCCTGCTGTTGCCCCACACCCCCCGCTCATGCCCTGTGTCTCCCTGCTGTTGCCCCCCCACCCCCAACTCATGCCCCGTGTCTCTCTCCTGTTACCTCCACGCCCCAGTCATGCCCCGTGTCTCCCTGCTGTTGCCCTGCACCCTCCGCTCATGCCCTGTGTCTCTCTCCTGTTCCCCCAACCCCCGCTCATGCTGTGTCTCTCTCCTGTTACCCCCAGCCCCCTCTCATGCCCTGTGTCTCTCTCCTGTTGCCCTCCACCCCCGGTCATGCCCTGTGTCTCCCTGCTGTTGCCCCCCACCCATTCCCCGTGTCTCTCTCCTGTTACCCCCCACCCCCGGTCATGCCCCGTGTCTCCCTGCTGTTGCCCCCCACCCCCTGCTCATGCCCCGTGTCTCTCTCCTGTTCCCCCCACCCCCGCTCATGCCCCACAAACCCCGCTCATGCTCTGTGTCCCTCTCCTGTTACCCCCAGCCCCCTCTCATGCCCTGTGTCTCTCTCCTGTTGCCCTCCACCCCCGGTCATGCCCTGTGTCTCCCTGCTGTTGCCCCCCCACCCCCAACTCATGCCCCGTGTCTCTCTCCTGTTACCTCCACGCCCCAGTCATGCCCCGTGTCTCCCTGCTGTTGCCCTGCACCCTCCGCTCATGCCCTGTGTCTCTCTCCTGTTCCCCCACCCCCCGCTCATGCGCCGTGTCTCTCACCTGTTACCCCCCACCCCCGCTCATGCCCCGTGTCTCCCTGCTGTTACCCCCCCACCCCCTCTCATGCCCCATGTCTCCCTCCTGTTGCCCCCCACCCTCGCTCATGCCCGTGTCTCTCTCCTGTTGCCCCCCAACCCGCGGTCATGCCCCGTGTCTCCCTGCTGTTGCCCCCCACCCCCCGCTCATGCCCTGTGTCTCTCTCCTGTTACCCCCCACCCCCCGGTCATGTCCCGTGTCTCCCTGCTGCTGCCCCCCACCCCCCGCTCATGCCCCGTGTCTCTCTCCTGTTCCCCCAACCCCCGCTCATGCCTCATGTCTCCCCTGTCCCCCCCCACCCCCGCTCATGCCCCGTGTCTCCCTGCTGTTGCCCCCACCCCCGCTCATGCCCCGTGTCTCTCTACTGTTACCCCCCACCGAACCTCTCAGGCCCCGTGTCTCCCTGCTGTTGCCCCCCACATCCGCTCATGCCCTGTGTCTCTCTCCTGTTGCCCCTCCAACCCCTGCTCATGCCACATGTCTCCCTGCTGTTGCCCTCATCCCCTCTCATGCCCCGTATCTCCCTGCTGTTGCCCCTCACCCCCCGCTCATGCCCCGTATCTCTCTCCTGTTATCCCCCACCCCCTCTCATGCCCCATGTCTCCCTCGTGTTCCCCCCACCCTCCGCTCATGCCCCGTGTCTCCCTGCTGTTGCCCTCCACCCCCTGCTCATGCCCCGTGTCTCTCTCCTGTTACCCCCATGCCCCGGTCATGCCCCGTGTCTCCCTGCTGTTGACCCCCACCCCCTATGTCTCTCTCCTGTTACCTCCCACCCCCCGCTCATGCCCCGTGTCTCCCTGCTGTTGCCCCACACCCCCCGCTCATGCTCTGTGTCTCTCTCCTGTTACCTCCCAGCCCCCTCTCATGCCCCGTGTCTCTCTCCTGTTCCCTCCGATCATGCCCTGTGTCTCCCTGCTGTTGCCCCCACCCCCGCTCATGCCCTGTGTCTCTCTCCTGTTACCTCCCACCCCTGCTCATGCCCTGTGTCTCCCTGCTGTTGCCCCACACCCCCGCTCATGCCCTGTGTCTCCCTGCTGTTGCCCCCCACCCCCAACTCATGCCCCGTGTCTCTCTCCTGTTACCTCCACGCCCCAGTCATGCCCCGTGTCTCCCTGCCTGTTGCCCTGCACCCTCCGCTCATGCCCTGTGTCTCTCTCCTGTTCCCCCAACCCCCGCTCATGCTGTGTCTCTCTCCTGTTACCCCAGCCCCCTCTCATGCCCTGTGTCTCTCTCCTGTTGCCCTCCACCCCGGTCATGCCCTGTGTCTCCCTGCTGTTGCCCCCCACCCATTCCCCGTGTCTCTCTCCTGTTACCCCCCACCCCCGGTCATGCCCCGTGTCTCCCTGCTGTTGCCCCCCACCCCTGCTCATGCCCCCGTGTCTCTCTCCTGTTCCCCCCACCCCCGCTCATGCCCCACAAACCCCGCTCATGCTCTGTGTCCCTCTCCTGTTACCCCCAGCCCCCTCTCATGCCCTGTGTCTCTCTCCTGTTGCCCTCCACCCCCGGTCATGCCCTGTGTCTCCCTGCTGTTGCCCCCCACCCCCAACTCATGCCCCGTGTCTCTCTCCTGTTACCTCCACGCCCCAGTCATGCCCCGTGTCTCCCTGCTGTTGCCCTGCACCCTCGCTCATGCCCTGTGTCTCTCTCCTGTTCCCCCACCCCCGCTCATGCGCCGTGTCTCTCACCTGTTACCCCCCACCCCCGCTCATGCCCCGTGTCTCCCTGCTGTTACCCCCCCACCCCCTCTCATGCCCCATGTCTCCCTCCTGTTGCCCCCCACCCTCGCTCATGCCCGTGTCTCTCTCCTGTTGCCCCCCAACCCGCGGTCATGCCCCGTGTCTCCCTGCTGTTGCCCCCCACCCCCCGCTCATGCCCTGTGTCTCTCTCCTGTTACCCCCCACCCCCCGGTCATGTCCCGTGTCTCCCTGCTGCTGCCCCCCACCCCCGCTCATGCCCCGTGTCTCTCTCCTGTTCCCCCAACCCCCGCTCATGCCTCATGTCTCCCCTGTCCCCCCCCACCCCCGCTCATGCCCCGTGTCTCCCTGCTGTTGCCCCCACCCCCGCTCATGCCCCGTGTCTCTCTACTGTTACCCCCCACCGAACCTCTCAGGCCCCGTGTCTCCCTGCTGTTGCCCCCCACATCCGCTCATGCCCTGTGTCTCTCTCCTGTTGCCCCTCCAACCCCTGCTCATGCCACATGTCTCCCTGCTGTTGCCCTCCACCCCCGCTCATGCCCTGTGTCTCTCTCGTTGCCCCCAACCCCCCGCTCATGCCCCCACCCCCCCGCTCATGCCCCGTGTCTCTCTCCTGTTACCCCCCACCCCCCGTCATGCCCTGTGTCTCCCTGCTGTTGCCCCCCACCCCGCTCATGCCCTGTGTCTCTCTCCCTGTTCCCCCAACCCCCGCTCATGCCTCGTGTCTCCCCTGTTTTCCCCCCCACCCCCGCTCATGCCCTGCGTCTCCCTGCTGTTGCCCCCCACCCCCGCTCATGCCCCGTGTCTCTCCCCTGTTACCCCCGCTCATGCCCCGTGTCTCCCTGCTGTTGCCCCCACCCCCGGTCATGCCCCGTGTCTCCCTGCTGTTGCCCCATCCCCTCTCATGCCCCGTGTCTCCCTGCTGTTGCCCCTCACCCCCCGCTCATGCCTTGCGTCTCCCTGCTGTTGCCCCCCACCCCCGCTCATGCCCCGTGTCTCTCCCCTGTTACCCCCACCCCCCGCTCATGCCCCGTGTCTCCCTGCTGTTGCCCCCACCCCCGGTCATGCCCCGTGTCTCCCTGCTGTTGCCCCATCCCCTCTCATGCCCTGTGTCTCCCTGCTGTTGCCCCTCACCCCCGCTCATGCCCCGTGTCTCTCTCCTGTTATCCCCCACCCCCTCTCATGCCCCATGTCTCCCTCGTGTTCCCCCACCCCCCGGTCATGCCCTGTGTCTCCCTGCTGTTGCCCCCCACCCATGCCCGTGTCTCTCTCCTGTTCCCACCAACCCCTGCTCATGCCTTGTGTCTCCCCTGTTCCCCCCACCCCCGCTCATGCCCTGTGTCTCCCTGCTGTTGCCCCCCACCCCCTGCTCATGCCCCGTGTCTCTCTCCTGTTACCTCCCATTGCCCCGGTCATGCCCCGTGTCTCCCTGCTGTTGACCCCACCCCCGCTCATGCCCCGTGTCTCTCCCTGTTACCCCCACCCGCCGCTCATGCCCCGTGTCTCCCTGCTGTTGCCCCCACCCCCCGGTCATGCCCCGTGTCTCCCTGCTGTTGCCCCATCCCCTCTCATGCCCCGTGTCTCCCTGCTGTTGCCCCTCACCCCCCGCTCATGCCCTGCGTCTCCCTGCTGTTGCCCCCCACCCCCGCTCATGCCCCGTGTCTCTCTCCTGTTCCCTCCGATCATGCCCTGTGTCTCCCTGCTGTTGCCCCCCACCCCCGCTCATGCCCCGTGTCTCTCCCCTGTTACCCCCACCCGCCGCTCATGCCCCGTGTCTCCCTGCTGTTCCCCCCACCCCCCGGTCATGCCCCGTGTCTCCCTGCTGTTGCCCCATCCCCTCTCATGCCCCGTGTCTCCCTGCTGTTGCCCCTCACCCCCCGCTCATGCCCTGCGTCTCCCTGCTGTTGCCCCCCACCCCCGCTCATGCCCCGTGTCTCTCCCCTGTTACCCCCACCCCCGCTCATGCCCCGTGTCTCCCTGCTGTTGCCCCCACCCCCGGTCATGCCCCGTGTCTCCCTGCTGTTGCCCCATCCCTCTCATGCCCCGTGTCTCCCTGCTGTTGCCCCTCACCCCCCGCTCATGCCCTGTGTCTCTCTCCTGTTATCCCCCACCCCCTCTCATGCCCCATGTCTCCCTCGTGTTCCCCCCACCCCCCGGTCATGCCCTGTGTCTCCCTGCTGTTGCCCCCCACCCCGCTCATGCCCCTGTGTCTCTCTCCTGTTCCCCCAACCCCCGCTCATGCCTCGTGTCTCCCCTGTTTTCCCCCCCACCCCCCGCTCATGCCCTGCGTCTCCCTGCTGTTGCCCCCACCCCCGCTCATGCCCCGTGTCTCTCCCCTGTTACCCCCGCTCATGCCCCGTGTCTCCCTGCTGTTGCCCCCACCCCCGGTCATGCCCCGTGTCTCCCTGCTGTTGCCCATCCCCTCTCATGCCCCGTGTCTCCCTGCTGTTGCCCCTCACCCCCGCTCATGCCTTGCGTCTCCATGCTGTTGCCCCCCACCCCCGCTCATGCCCCGTGTCTCTCCCCTGTTACCCCCACCCCCGCTCATGCCCCGTGTCTCCCTGCTGTTGCCCCCACCCCCCGGTCATGCCCCGTGTCTCCCTGCTGTTGCCCCATCCCCTCTCATGCCCTGTGTCTCCCTGCTGTTGCCCCTCACCCCCCGCTCATGCCCCGTGTCTCTCTCCTGTTATCCCCACCCCCTCTCATGCCCCATGTCTCCCTCGTGTTCCCCCCACCCCCCGGTCATGCCCTGTGTCCCCCTGCTGTTGCCCCCCACCCATGCCCGTGTCTCTCTCCTGTTCCCACCAACCCCTGCTCATGCCTTGTGTCTCCCCTGTTCCCCCCCACCCCCCGCTCATGCCCTGTGTCTCCCTGCTGTTGCCCCCCACCCTCTGCTCATGCCCCGTGTCTCTCTCCTGTTACCTCCCATGCCCCGGTCATGCCCCGTGTCTCCCTGCTGTTGACCCCCCACCCCGCTCATGCCCCGTGTCTCTCCCCTGTTACCCCCACCCGCCGCTCATGCCCCGTGTCTCCCTGCTGTTGCCCCCACCCCCCGGTCATGCCCCGTGTCTCCCTGCTGTTGCCCCATCCCCTCTCATGCCCCGTGTCTCCCTGCTGTTGCCCCTCACCCCCCGCTCATGCCCTGCGTCTCCCTGCTGTTGCCCCCCACCCCCGCACATGCCCCGTGTCTCTCTCCTGTTCCCTCCGATCATGCCCTGTGTCTCCCTGCTGTTGCCCCCCACCCCCGCTCATGCCCCGTGTCTCTCCCCTGTTACCCCCACCCGCCGCTCATGCCCCGTGTCTCCCTGCTGTTCCCCCACCCCCCGGTCATGCCCCGTGTCTCCCTGCTGTTGCCCCATCACCTCTCATGCCCCGTGTCTCCTGCTGTTGCCCCTCACCCCCCGCTCATGCCCTGCGTCTCCCCTGCTGTTGCCCCCCACCCCCGCTCATGCCCCGTGTCTCTCCCCCTGTTACCCCCACCCCCGCTCATGCCCCGTGTCTCCCTGCTGTTGCCCCCACCCCCGGTCATGCCCCGTGTCTCCCTGCTGTTGCCCCATCCCCTCTCATGCCCCGTGTCTCCCTGCTGTTGCCCCTCACCCCCGCTCATGCCCCGTGTCTCTCTCCTGTTATCCCCCACCCCCTCTCATGCCCCATGTCTCCCTCGTGTTCCCCCCACCCCCCGGTCATGCCCTGTGTCTCCCTGCTGTTGCCCCCACCCATGCCCCGTGTCTCTCCCTGTTCCCCCCACCCCCCGCTCATGCCCTGTGCCTCCCTGCTGTTGCCCCCCCACCCCCTGCTCATGGCCCGTGTCTCTCTCCTGTTACCTCCCATGCCCCGGTCATGCCCCGTGTCTCCCTGCTGTTGACCCCCACCCCCCGCTCATGCCCTGTGTCTCTCTCCTGTTACCTCCCACCCCCCGCTCATGCCCCGTGTCTCCCTGCTGTTGCCCAACACCCCCCACTCATGCTCTGTCTCTCTCTCCTGTTACCCGCAGCCCCCTCTCATGCCCCGTGTCTCTCTCCTGTTCCCTCCGATCATGCCCTGTGTCTCCCTGCTGTTGCCCCACCCCCCGCTCATGCCCTGTGTCTCTCTCCTGTTACCTCCCACCCCCCACTCATGCCCCGTGTCTCCCTGCTGTTGCCCCACACCCCCCGCTCATGCTCTGTGTCTCTCTCCTGTTACCCCCAGCCCCCTCTCATGCCTGTGTCTCTCTCCTGTTGCCCCCACCCCGCGCTCATGCTCCGTGTCTCCCTGCTGTTGCCCCCAAACCCCGCTCATGCCCCGTGTCTCCCTGCTGTTGCCCCCCACCCCCCGCTCATGCCCCGTGTCTCCCTGCTGTTGCCCCCACCCCCGCTCATGCCCCTTGTCTCTCTCCAGTTCCCCCCACCCCCGCTCATGTGCCGTGTCCTCTCACCTGTTGCCCCCCCACCCCCCGCTCATGCCCTGTGTCTCCCTGCTGTTACCCCCACCCCCTCTCATGCCCCATGTCTCCCTGCTGTTGCCCTCCACCCCCGCTCATGCCCAGTGTCTCCCTGCTGTTGCCCTCCACCCCCGCTCATGCCCCGTGTCTCTCTTGTTGCCCCCCAACCCCCGCTCATGCCCCGTGGGACTCCCTACTGTTGCCCCCCACCCCCCGCTCATGCCCTGGTTCTCGCTCCTGTTCCCCCCAACCCCGCTCATGCCTCGTGTCTCCCCTGTTTTACCCCCCACCCCCCGCTCATGCCCTGCGTCTCCCTGCTGTTGCCCCCCACCCCTGCTCATGCCCCGTGTCTCCCTGCTGTTGCCCCCATCCCCTCTCATGCCCCGTGTCTCCCTGCTGTTGCCCCCATCCCCTCTCATGCCCCGTGTCTCCTGCTGTTGCCCCTCACCTCCGCTCATGCCCCGTGTCTCTCTCCTGTTATCCCCACCCCCCGCTCATGCCCCGTGTCTCCCTGCTGTTGCCCCCACCCCCGCTCATGCCCCTTGTCTCTCTCCAGTTCCCCCACCCCCGCTCATGTGCCGTGTCTCTCACCTGTTGCCCCCCACCCCCCGCTCATGCCCCGTGTCTCCCTGCTGTTACCCCCACCCCCTCTCATGCCCCATGTCTCCCTGCTGTTGCCCTCCACCCCCGCTCATGCCCCGTGTCTCTCTTGTTGCCCCCCAACCCCCGCTCATGCCCCGTGTCTCCCTGCTGTTGCCCCCCACCCCCCGCTCATGCCCTGTGTCTCTCTCCTGTTCCCCCCAACCCCCGCTCATGCCTCGTGTCTCCCCTGTTTTCCCCCCCACCCCGCTCATGCCCTGCGTCTCCCTGCTGTTGCCCCCCACCCCTGCTCATGCCCCGTGTCTCTCCCCTGTTACCCCCACCCCCCGCTCATGCCCCGTGTCTCCCTGCTGTTGCCCCCACCCCCCGGTCATGCCCCGTGTCTCCTGCTGTTGCCCCCATCCCCTCTCATGCCCCGTGTCTCCCTGCTGTTGCCCCCATCCCCTCTCATGCCCCGTGTCTCCCTGCTGTTGCCCCTCACCCCCGCTCATGCCCCGTGTCTCTCTCCTGTTATCCCACACCCCCCGCTCATGCCCCGTGTCTCCCTGCTGTTGCCCCCACCCCCGCTCATGCCCCTTGTCTCTCTCCAGTTCCCCCACCCCCGCTCATGTGCCGTGTCTCTCACCTGTTGCCCCCCACCCCCCGCTCATGCCCCGTGTCTCCCTGCTGTTGCCCCCACCCCCCGGTCATGCCCCGTGTCTCCCTGCTGTTGCCCATCCCCTCTCATGCCCTGTGTCTCCCTGCTGTTGCCCCTCACCCCCCGCTCATGCCCCGTGTCTCTCTCCTGTTATCCCCCACCCCCTCTCATGCCCCATGTCTCCCTCGTGTTCCCCCCACCCCCCGGTCATGCCCTGTGTCTCCCTGCTGTTGCCCCCCACCCATGCCCGTGTCTCTCTCCTGTTCCCACCAACCCCTGCTCATGCCTTGTGTCTCCCCTGTTCCCCCCACCCCCCGCTCATGCCCTGTGTCTCCCTGCTGTTGCCCCCCACCCCCTGCTCATGCCCCGTGTCTCTCTCCTGTTACCTCCCATGCCCCGGTCATGCCCCGTGTCTCCCTGCTGTTGACCCCCACCCCCGCTCATGCCCCGTGTCTCTCCCTGTTACCCCCACCCGCCGCTCATGCCCCGTGTCTCCCTGCTGTTGCCCCCACCCCCCGGTCATGCCCCGTGTCTCCCTGCTGTTGCCCCATCCCCTCTCATGCCCCGTGTCTCCCTGCTGTTGCCCCTCACCCCCCGCTCATGCCCTGCGTCTCCCTGCTGTTGCCCCCCACCCCCGCTCATGCCCCGTGTCTCTCTCCTGTTCCCTCCGATCATGCCCTGTGTCTCCCTGCTGTTGCCCCCCACCCCCGCTCATGCCCCGTGTCTCTCCCCTGTTACCCCCACCCGCCGCTCATGCCCCGTGTCTCCCTGCTGTTGCCCCACCCCCGGTCATGCCCCGTGTCTCCCTGCTGTTGCCCCATCCCCTCTCATGCCCCGTGTCTCCCTGCTGTTGCCCCTCACCCCCCGCTCATGCCCTGCGTCTCCCTGCTGTTGCCCCCCACCCCCGCTCATGCCCCGTGTCTCTCCCCTGTTACCCCCACCCCCCGCTCATGCCCGTGTCTCCCTGCTGTTGCCCCCACCCCCGCTCACGCCCCGTGTCTCCCTGCTGTTGCCCCCCACTCCCCGCTCATGCCCCGTGTCTCTTTCCTGTTCCCCCCACCCCCCGCTCATGCGCCGTGTCTCTCACCTGTTACCCCAACCCCCTGCTCATGCCCAGTGTCTCCCTGCTGTTGCCCCCCACCCCACACTCATGCCCCGTGTCTCCCTGCTGTTGCCCCCCAACCCCCGCTCATGCCCCGTGTCTCCCTGCTGTTGCCCCCCACCCCCCGCTCATGCCCCGTGTCTCCCTGCTGTTGCCCCCCACTCCCCGCTCATGCCCCGTGTCTCTTTCCTGTTCCCCCGACCCCCCGCTCATGCCCTGTGTCTCCCTGCTGTCGCCCCCACCCCCGCTCATGCCCCGTGTCGCTCTCCTGTTACGCTACACCCCCTCTCATGCTGCCCCGTGTCTCTCTCCTGTTGCTCCTCCACCCCCTCTCATGCCCCGTGTCTCCCTGCTGTTGCCCCCACCCCCCGCTCATGCCCCGTGTCTCTCCCCTGTTACCCCCACCCCCTGCTCATGCCCAGTGTCTCCCTGCTGTTGCCCTCCACCCCATGCTCATGCCCGGTGTCTCCCTGCTGTTGCCCCCCAACCTCTGCTCATGCCCCGTGTCTCTCCCTGTTACCCCCCACCCCCCTCTCATGCCCTGTGTCTCCCTCGTGTTCCCACACCCCGGCTCATGCCCCATGTCTCCCTGCTGTTGCCCCCCCACCCCCTCTCATGCCCCGTGTCTCTCTCCTGTTACCCTCCACCCCCCCTCTCATACCCCGTGTCTCTCTCCTGTTCCCTCCGATCATGCCCCGTGTCTCCCTGCTGTTGCCCCCCGCTCATGCACCTTATCTCTCTCCTCTTACCCCCACCCACCTCTCATGCCCCGTGTCTCTCTGCTGTTGCCCCCACCCCCCGCTCATGCCCCGTGTCTCTCTCCTGTTACCCCCACCCACCTCTCCATGCCCCGTGTCTCTCTGCTGTTGCCCCCCACCCCATGCTCATGCCCCGTGTCTCTCTCCTGTTGCCCCCCAACCCCCGGTCATGCCCCGTGTCTCCCTGCTGTTGCCCCCCAATCCCCCGCTCATGCCCCGTGTCCCTCTCCTATTACCCCCCACCCCGGTCATGCCCGGTGTCTCCCCGCTGTTGCCCCCCACCCCCTGCTCATGCCCCATGTCTCCCTGTTGTTGCCCCCACCCCCGCTCATGCCCCGTGTCTCTCTCCTGTTACCCCCAACCCCTTTTGATGCCCCGTGTCTCTCTCCCTGTTACGTCGAACCCCCCTCTCATGCCCCGTGTCTCTCTCCTGTTGCCCCCCACTCCCCGGTCATGCCCGTGTCTCCCTGCTGATGCCCACCACCCCTGCTCATGCCCCGTGTCTCCCCGCTGTTGCCCCCCACCCCCTGCTCATGCCCCATGTCTCCCTGTTGTTGCCCCCCACCCCCCACTCATGCCCCGTGTCTCTCTCCTGTTACCCCAACCCCTTTTGATGCCCCCGTGTCCTCTCTCCTGTTACGTCCCACCCCACTATCATGCCCCGTGTCTCCCTGGCTGTTGCCCCCACCCCGCTCATGCCCCTTGTCTCTCTCCCTGTTCCCCCACCCCCCGCTCATGCCCCGTGTCTCTCACCTGTTGCCCCCCACCCCTCGCTCATGGCCCGTGTCTCCCTGCTGTTACCCCACCCCCACCCCCTCTCATGCCCCATGTCTCCCTGCTGTTGCCCTCCACCCCTGCTCATGCCCTGTGTCTCTCTCTTGTTGCCCCCAACCCCCGGTCATGCCTCGTGTCTCCCTGCTGTTGCCCCCCACCCCCCCACTCATGCCCCGTGTCTCTCTCCTGTTACCCCCCACCCCCCGGTCATGCCCCGTGTCTCCCTGCTGTTGCCCCCACCCCCCGCTCATGCCCCGTGTCTCTCTCCTGTTCCCCCCAACCCCCGCTCATGCCTCCTGTCTCCCCTGTTCCCCCCCCACCCCCCGCTCATGCCCTTGTCTCCCTGCTGTTGCCCCCCACCCCTGCTCATGCCCCGTGTCTCTCCCCTGTTACCCCCACCCCCCGCTCATGCCCCGTGTCTCCCTGCTGTTGCCCCCACCCCCCGGTCTTGCCCCGTGTCTCTCTACTGTTACCCCCCACTCCCCGCTCATGCCCCGTGTCTCCCTGCTGTTGCCCCCCACCCCCCGCTCATGCCCCGTGTCTCTCCCCTGTTACCCCCACCCCCTGCTCATGCCCAGTGTCTCCCTGCTGTTGCCCCCCACCCCACGCTCATGCCCCGTGTCACCCTGCTGTTGCCCCCAACCTCCGCTCATGCCCGTGTCTCCCTGCTGTTGCCCCACCCCCGCTCATGCCCCGTGTCTCTATCCTGTTGCCCTCCACCCCCCGCTCATGCCCTGTGTCTCTCTCCTGTTCCCCCACCCGCCGCTCATGCGCCGTATCTCTCACCCGTTACCCCCCACCCCCCGCTCATGCCCCGTGTCTCCCTGCTGTTACCCCCCCACCCCCCACCCCCCTCTCATGCCCCATGTCTCTCTCCTGTTGCCCCCCAACCCCCGGTCATGCCCCGTGTCTTCCTGCTGTTGCCCCCACCCCCCCGCTCATGGCCTGTGTCTCTCTCCTGTTACCCCCCAGCCCCCGCTCATGCCCGTGTCTCCCTGCTGTTGCCCCCCACCCCCGCTCATGCCCCGTGTCTCTCTCCTGTTCCCCCAAACCCCGCTCTTGCCTCATGTCTCCCTGTTCCCCCCACCCCCCGCTCATGCCCCGTGTCTCCCTGCTGTTGCCCCTCCACCCCCGCTCATGCCCCGTATCTCTCTCCTGTTACCCCCCACCCCCCTCTGATGCCCTGTGTCTCTCTCCTGTTACCTCCCACCCCCCTCTCATGCCCCAGTGTCTCTCACCTGTTGCCCCCCATCCCCCGCTCATGCCCCGTGTCACCCTGCTGTTGCCCCCCACCCCCGCTCATGCCCAGTGTCTCTCTACTGTTACCCCCCACCCACCTCTCAGGCCTCGTGTCTCCCTGCTGTTGCCCCCCACCTCCGCTCATGCCCTGTGCCTCTCTCCTGTTGCCCCTCCACCCCCGCTCATGCCCTGTGTCTCCCTGCCGTTGCCCCCCACCCCCGCTCATGCACTGTGTCTCTCCCCTGTTACCCCCACCCCCGCTCATGCCCAGTGTCTCCGTGCTGTTGCCCCCACCCCGCGCTCATGCTCCGTGTCTCCCCTGCTGTTGCCCCCAAACCCCGCTCATGCCCCGTGTCTCCCTGCTGTTGCCCCCCACCCCCGCTCATGCCCCCGTGTCTCCCTGCTGTTCCCCCCACCCCCGCTCATGTGCCGTGTCTCTCACCTGTTGCCCCCCACCCCCCGCTCATGCCCTGTGTCTCCCTGCTGTTACCCCCACCCCCTCTCATGCCCCATGTCTCCCTGCTGTTGCCCTCCACCCCCGCTCATGCCCGGTGTCTCTCTCTTGTTGCCCCCCAACCCCCGCTCATGCCCCGTGTCTCCCCTGCTGTTGCCCCCACCCCCCGCTCATGCAACGTGTCTCTCTCCTGTTACCCCACAGCCCCCGGTCATGCCCCGTGTCTCCTGCTGTTGCCCCCACCCCCTGCTCATGCCCTGTGTTTCTCTCCTGTTCCCCCCAACCCCCGCTCATGCCTCGTGTCTCCCCTGTTCCCCCCCGCCCCCCGCTCATGCCCTGTGTCTCCCTGCTGTTGCCCCCACCCCCGCTCATGCCCCGTGTCTCTCCCCTGTTACCCCCACCCCCGCTCATGCCCCGTGTCTCCCTGCTGTTGCCCCCCACCCCCCGGTCATGCCCCGTGTCTCCCTGCTGTTGCCCTCATCCCCTCTCATGCCCCGTATCTCCCTGCTGTTGCCCCTCACCCCCCGCTCATGCCCCGTATCTCTCTCCTGTTATCCCCCACCCCCTCTCATGCCCCATGTCTCCTCGTGTTCCCCCACCCTCCGCTCATGCCCCGTGTCTCCCTGCTGTTGCCCTCCACCCCCTGCTCATGCCCCGTGTCTCTCTCCTGTTACCCCCATGCCCCGGTCATGCCCCGTGTCTCCCTGCTGTTGACCCCCACCCCCTATGTCTCTCTCCTGTTACCTCCCACCCCCCGCTCATGCCCCGTGTCTCCCCTGCTGTTGCCCCACACCCCCCGCTCATGCTCTGTGTCTCTCTCCTGTTACCTCCCAGCCCCCTCTCATGCCCCGTGTCTCTCTCCTGTTCCCTCCGATCATGCCCTGTGTCTCCCTGCTGTTGCCCCCACCCCCGCTCATGCCCTGTGTCTCTCTCCTGTTACCTCCCACCCCTGCTCATGCCCTGTGTCTCCCTGCTGTTGCCCCACACCCCCGCTCATGCCCTGTGTCTCCCTGCTGTTGCCCCCCCACCCCCAACTCATGCCCCGTGTCTCTCTCCTGTTACCTCCACGCCCCAGTCATGCCCCGTGTCTCCCTGCTGTTGCCCTGCACCCTCCGCTCATGCCCTGTGTCTCTCTCCTGTTCCCCCAACCCCCGCTCATGCTGTGTCTCTCTCCTGTTACCCCAGCCCCCTCTCATGCCCTGTGTCTCTCTCCTGTTGCCCTCCACCCCCGGTCATGCCCTGTGTCT